>NC_064812.1:35686386-35752710 GCF_023721935.1 Panthera uncia
GGGGGGGGGGGGGGGGGGGGGGGGGGGGGAGGGGCGGGCCGTTCTCTGGGGACCTGAAGAGGAGCAGGCAGGGCTGCGGGGTCTACCTTGTAGTAGTCGTACAGCAGACCCAGGGCAGCAGCACTGTCCTCGTCACCATTAATGCTCATCATCGCCTTGGTGGCTGCCGTCAGGGGATTCTCCAAATACGACTTCCAGGCTTCATCTTCACTGGTGTAGGCTCTTCGGGTATTGAACGGAGGGTCGCTGGGCATGGGCACTAAGGCCACCAGTCGTTTCGTACTTGAAAGCAAGAGAAATGTGAGGTTCATTATCAGAGAAATGATCCCTTTTCCACCAAATTTATATACATTACATGGTTAATTTGCACTCCCCCAGGGTGGAGAAGGGCAGGTTAACACTAAAGCGGCTGCCACATTGCATTTATAAAGCCCCTAGGCCCCTGAGAAGTAATAATGGTCTTTACAAGGTTGTATGAGGATTAAGTTGAGCCTCTTCACACTTGGGCTTTCCATCTTCTGGCATTCTAGGAGCCAAATCATTTTTATTTGATTGATCTTTATTAAGGAATATTAGAATGCGTGTGACTGTGTGAGGAAGCAGGTTTCATTTAAACCTCTGAGTTCTAATTGTAAATGGATATGTGCAATGCATTAAATGGAATCAATACGTTAACGATGACTAAAAACTTTTATCTGGTTGAATCTACATTTGAAATGGTTTGCACCAATTTGACAATAAATTTCATATTAAAAAAGTTTTTTTTAAACATTAAAAAAAATGAAATGGCTTGCAAATTATACACTAGTCCACATCTCTTCATTGAAATGGCAGTATAAGCTACTTTGTAAATAAGACATATTGTAGACACGCTGCGTAATACCCATACGAAGCAACAGTAATGACACAGACTCCATGTGAACCCTGGGTGGCCACAGGATCCTACCATATTTCGATGACATAGAAGTTCCCGGTTATAAAATCCTCATGGAAAGTGAGTAGAGTATATGGAGAATTAAAAAAAAAAAATTTTTTAACGTTTATTTTTGAGAGCGAGAGAGACAGAGTGCAAGTGAGGTAGGGGCAGAGGCAGAGGGAGACACAGAAGTCAAAGCAGGCTCCAGGCTCTAAGCTGTCAGCACAGAGAGTGATGTGGGGCTCAAATCCACGAACCGTGAGATCATGACCTGAGCCGAAATCGGACACTTAACCGACTGAGCCACCTCGGTGCCCCTGGAGAATTTTCAAGAGACAGAAAGGGATTGGAGTCATTTATCAACCCTAACCAAGCCAAACTTGGTAATTGACACGGTAATTTCTTACAGAGGATGTGACAGTGACTCAAACACCCAAATACCATGACAGTCCTCCGCAGCTCCCTGGGCCAGGACCCCAGTTGTCAAGCTACAGGAGCCCAGAAAGGCTTTGGCACTTGTCTTCTGGCCCTCTGTCGTTTGCTCATTGAGACAGAACCAAAATGTAAGAATGACATATTGTATTTCAATAACAGCTGTAACACATAATAACATGGACAAGCAACAAGACTGGTGAGGGCAACACCTGGATTAATAGATGGAAATTTAGCCACCGTGGGTCCTCTATGGTCGCTCAATTCGAAAAGAGGGTGTACCTTTTGGCTGACACTCCTGCAGGACCTTCCAATGGTAGATGGTCTTTCAGCTCACTTTGTGAGAGAGAAACGTTGCGCACTCTCGACAAAGACTGTGCTGAGGGCCCTTTCTGTGTTGACGTGCTGCCGCGCACTGGTGTAAGATCAGAAAATGACACTGTCATTGGTAAGATCTATCGGGGAGTAAGGGTGGGAAATCCACATTTAGCAGAGTGGAATGCTAGGCTAGATAGTCTCCAGGCCCCTGATTTCAACTCTACGTCGGTGGTTTGGCATAACAACTGGCTGGGAAGAAAGAAGGGATGCTGACCCAACTGCAAATGAAGTGGATTAAAATGGTAAAATGGTGTATCTGGAAGTAAAGGAGAAAAACCCTGGTGGAAGGGTTTACTAACCATCAGGCAGTGTGGTGGCGTGGACTGGCATGGGTGCTGGGAGGGAGTCCTTGCCCACCATTTACAGAGGTAGAAAACTGTCTGAGTTTCAGCTTTCCGTGCCTTAAATAAAGACAGCAATGCCCACCCTACTTACCGCACAATGTGACTGTGAGAAGCAGATAAAAAATGGATAAAATAGAGCTTTGTAAACAGCACACTGCTATACAAATAACAGGTACTACAATCAGTGCACCGTTCATTGTTCCTGTAAAGTTTCTAGGTGCACCAATTTTTGGAAAAGTCAATTATAATGTAAAAGTGTTAAAGATAGGGGCACCTGGGATGCTTGGTCTGTTAAGCGCCTGACTCTTGATTTTGGCTCACGTCACGATCTCAGGGTCGTGGGATCGAGCTGCGCGCTGTCAGAGGGATTCTCTCTCTCCCTCTCCCTCCCTCTCTGTCCTTCACCCACTCGCACGCTCTTTCTCTCGCAAAATAAATAAATGAACTTTTTTAAAAAAAAGTGTTAAAGATAATCATTAATTAGAGGGAAGTGTTTATTGAGAACTTAGTGGATGCCAGGCCTTACGCCAGTCGTTGAGGATGCAGTGACAAACAAAACAGACCCCGTCCCGTTGCCCACACAGCTTGCAGTCCAGTGGAGGAGAGAAAATACCAGCATTAAAAGAGCGATGAGCCCGAGAAAGGGTGCATAACAGAGGAGACCAACCTATTCGGAGGATCGAGGAGGAACTAAAGTGTCTACAAAGACCTGAAGGGAGGGAATGTGTCGGTCAATGTTGAAATGGGCAGATATGGGAAATATTTTTTAAAGTGAAGAATATTTTGGTAATTCAATATAATGGAATTTTCTGACAAAAGGAGCTCACTTGTATTCATTTTGGAGTCCGCTAGAAAAATTTATACTTTCGAATCTAATACTAAAATAGCATTTTTGTGTTGCAAAAATTACTAACTTACATAGGATATGGTTGGATTTGGGGACAGAAATGTTGGTGACAACTTAAGGGTCTGTCACTACAGGAAATGAGGTCTCTGGGGAGAATCAAGAGTGCGGAGGTGATGAGCCCAGATGTGGCAATGCCACCATCACCTCTTCCAAGGTTGTTCAGCTGGGACCACCTTGGCTGATTCCACTACTTAGAGGACGAAGCAGCAAATTCTGAAACCTAATCTGTGTCCAGCAGGGTCCAGCCATCACACTCACTTAAATGCTTAAACACCTAAAATGCTCAGTCCTACAGGAATGAATGAAGAGCTTCATGTTATTCGCAGTGACCTCATCATTGAAAAAGATTTGGATCTTATTCTCTTTGATGACTGAGAGAAGCATACATTGCTGGGAGGAGAAAGGTGTTAATTACAACACTGGCTAATTTCCAAAACTTAACAGGAAGTGCCAGGCTGAAGGGTAAGAGCCAACTCTTAGTTTACACTAAGTGGTGTCCTGATTCACTGGAGAGATTTTTCTTCCAGTCTTCCTTCTTAATGTCCCTCCTTCCTCCTCCGACCTCCCTCCTCCCTCCTCCCGGGTCTTCTGGATTGCCGACTTCATTGGTTCCTAGCACAAATTTTCACTCATAAATTTAGACTCATCAGCCTTTCCCCTGTGATGAAACGGTTGATGAATCCTTACATGATTTGTGGAAAGAAATATCCTGGGAAAGCACTTTACTAGCTGGCTCTTTTCACATTTTGATGGCCAAAGGAGCCTTTTTATGGTCTTTCCTATAACTGAGGAATGACTTTGTTTTTTGGCTTCATAGATTATAATCTCTCTGGTACAGAACATTGTTGAACAAAGCCTGGTTTAATAAAAACAGATCACTGGTACACTGAGCAAAGATGCAGACTCGTAAAGAAAGGAAAAGTTTCACAGAGCAGATTTTACCAAAGTTTGGTAACTCTGAAGCTGACTTTCCTCATTGTTCTTTTGGAAGGGCAGTTCTCCTGCAGCTCTGGTCAACTTTTGAAAATAGTCTCTTTGTAGCTGTTGGTATGGCATGTTCTGGGTAGCCTCAAACACAGAACTGTAAACAGCAACTATAAACTTGATCCCTGGGCCTTCTTTGGAGAGAAGTTTAGTTTAATACCTGACAGCATTCACAGCCAGGCTAAAGGCAGTGTTAGATCGCACATATACCTGTGCTCATTTTTTTTTTCAACCCACTACTTTGCTTTGTGGATGTTGGGAGAACAGTTAAAATGAGTCATCAGCGGAAGCAGCTAAAGAGGTGGGGCAGTCATGCGACGACGACGACGGAGACTGAGATCACAAGGAGGAGTCGGGAAAAGCTCCAGATCACATTCTGCCAGAGGCAATCTACCAACCCCCACAAGCATTACCAAGAGTCTAATGCAGGAATGCCGTGCTAGGGAGAAGCACACGGAACAGCGAATATCTTCACCTTCTAAAAATATGTGTAGTGATGGCCAATAAATCCAGACACAAACCCATGTCACTTCAGACCCCAAACAAAACTGAGGACGTGACATAGTCACACAAATTATCACTTTTGATCCATTTCTCACCCTCCATTTCTTTCATAACTCTTGGGAGAACACTGATTTTTGTCTTTTTTGTTTTGGTTTACTTTGTTGTGGGAGGGGTTCTCAATCCAGAGGGAGGATGGTTTTGGATAAATCTCAGATTTGAATAAATCTCAGTTTTTTTGTGGTGGTTTTTTTTTTAATGTTTATTTATCTTTGAGAGAAAGAGAGTGAGTGGGGGGGGGGGGGGGGGGAGGCAGAGGAGGACAGGGGATCCGAAGCAGGCTCTGCACTGAGAGCAGCGAGCCCATAGTGGGGCTTGAGCTCACAAACCATGGGATCCATGATCTAAGCCGAAGTTGGCCGCTCAACACTCAATTGCCTGAGTCACTCAGGAACCCCTAAATCTCAGTTTTCATTTCAGTTTTGTCAATTATTGAATTTAGATGAGTTACTTTCCTTCTTTGAGTTTCCATTTTTTTCGTCTGGAACATGATATCCATCTTTTAAAGCTGTTCTAAAGGAATAACCCAGATATTTATAAATGAAGTGCCTGGCACATTACAGATAAATAGTTCAAGAAATAATAGTTTATGAACAGTAATATAATAATATATAATGATATTATTAGTATGACTTCTCTTTAGAACTGATTCTATCAGTGACCTCTGTTCAAAATCCAACAGTCTGTTTTCAGTTTTTAATCTCCTTGAATTTTCTCAGCCATTTCTTACATCTGTAGAATCTTGCCTTGCCTGGTTTCCAAGACAGTGGGAGAGTGGTTCTCCTCTGCGGCCATTCTTTCCCAGTTTGTATTCCACCTCAATTCTCCTTTTATATGATCCTGAAGGCTTCTCTCTTTTATCTCCATTGTTGATTCTACTGACTTTCACTGATCTTCTACCTCAATGACAAACACATGTGTATTGCCAGAGACCCAGTTCTGCACTTTCTGCTCGGATGCTCTGTTGTCAACTTAAACTCAACAGGTCCAAAACGAAGCTAATCATCACTTCTCAGCCGGGCACTCCTCGCCATCGTCTGTCCCTGGTCGTCTAGAACCCAGTCTTGTGTACTGGTTGAAAAGATACACTCAGTACCATGTTGCCTGGGTACGAATCCTGGCTGCACTACTCACTAGCTGTATAACCCTGGACAAGTTCATCTTTCTGGGCATCAGTTTCCTCACCTGTAAAACTGAGATATACTTCAAATGAAGTAAA
This sequence comes from Panthera uncia, assembly GCF_023721935.1. Lineage (NCBI taxonomy): Eukaryota > Metazoa > Chordata > Mammalia > Carnivora > Felidae > Panthera > Panthera uncia. The sequence continues at coordinate 35,692,128 of NC_064812.1, forward strand.
ATAATCTGCATTCCCTAGTATTTCTGTCAGAATTAAGTACAGACGCAGGGTAAAAGCAATGTACATGCTGGCTCTTGTTAGTTCTCTTTGTCCCTTATACAGAGTCAGTTACCATATCCATCATCCCAGCTTTAAGTCCTATCTCTTCACACCTCCAGCTAGTCTCCCCGTCCTTCAAGTTTCCCCTCTTCAATCCGTATTGCAGCCCCATGGAATCATCTTCCTGGAACATTTCCGTATATATAAGTTGTAGTTTCAAGTACTATAAAGGGAATGGGGGAAGGACAGGAGCTGGATTTTTCATGTTTTCATAAAATCAACGTATAGCATATTTGTAAAGTTGATGGTGAGCTATAAAGTGCTACACAAGGGGGGCCTGGGTGGCTCAGTTGGTTGGGTGTCCAACTTCGGCTCAGGTCATGATCTCACGGTTTGTGGGTTCGAGACCCGCGTCAGGCTCTGTGCTGACAGCTCAGAGCCTGGAGCCTGTTTAAGATTCTGTGTCTCCCTCTCTCTCTGCCCTTCCCCCATTCATGTTCTCTCTCTCTCTCTCTCTCTCTCTCTCTCTCAAAAATAAACATTAAAAAAAAAAGTGCTACACAAATGTAAGTTGCCTTAATTGTAAATTTAATTTTTTTTAATGTTTATTCATTTTTGAGAGACAGACAGAGCATGAGCAAGGGAGAGAGAGGGAGAGAAGGAGACACAAAACCTGAAGCAGGCCCAGGCTCTGGGCTGTCAGCACGGAGCCTGACACGCCCCCCCCGTGCCCCCCCCCCCCCAACTCACCAACCATAGTATCATGACCTGAGCTGTAAAGCCAGCTGCTCAGTGGACTGAGCCACCTGGGCACCCTGCCTTAATTGTAAACCTAATTTAACTATTGATCATATCTAAACTATCTTTCTCTCACCTCCTAATTCTCACCTTCAAATTAAACAAACTGAGGATTCATTCTTCTATTCTCCTTAAATGTGAGCTACATCACTAGGAAACCAAGCAGATTTACATGGAGACCTGAGGCAAAACAAGAGGAAGAATACAACCCAATCAGCAAAGGTCCGAAACTCATGGGCCTTTACTCCTACCTGTTGTCCATCATTCTCAACATTGACTTGAGCTGGAGGCAAAAGAATTTTTCCACCCTGGACAAGCCACTTCCTTTTCTCTAAGAAATGAAGTTTTTATATAATTCACAGGATTTCATGTTATAATCTCTACTTCAATCTCCCCCTCCATCCCCCCATCCACATCTCTTTCTTGTTCTCTCTCTCTCTCACACACACACACACACACACACAGTGCCTTTATCTTGAGATAATACGAATTCTGTTCTCCACATAGAATATCTTGTCTTATACTGAGTGTTCAGCACTCAGGGTTTAGTCTTCATCTACTTCAATATCTTGTAGCTGATTATTGGCATATAATCACTTCAGCCATAGTCAGACCCTAGACTTAAGAGCAAAGTTTCAAGAAGTGACGATTATTCTTTCTTCTGGAGTCTTGGCATTTTTCTCCATTAACAGAGTAATACTTGCAAATGGAAACTGATGAGCCCATCATCCTAGCCAGCATTAATGTCACGATTTAAATGCCAACAATGTTAAGTCATTTCACTGCTGTCCACCTTCAGTAATCCCTCCTTTTGGTCCTTGCTAGAGGCAAATCACAAGAGATAGCACAGAGTTTCCATGTTAGAGCAAGAGTTGAAATTTATTAGGAAGTCTCCACACTGAGCACTTGTTCTTAATGACTAACCTTTACTCTTGACCTAATCCAGATAGAAGTCAAGGGAAATGAAATGAATCCAGAAGCCTGGAGTGATATTGATAATCTTCACACTGACGATGGTTATGTTTTAAAAAGAGAGGATCCAACTAATTCAGTGAAAATATTATGATGCCTCCCGCCACATAAAATGCATAGTTTTTAAAAACAATAAACTATAAAACAAAACTTATGTTTATTGAAATGAAGATAGTGCCATTTTAGATATACTCATTGCAAAATATGCTGATTAACTGGTTGACACATAATACCTGTCCCTCCCACGTCCTCCCTGCCTTCTCCCCCACCCCACACTTTTTACTCTCTCTCTCATTCTCTCTCTCTCTCTCTCTCATTGGTGCCCCAGTTTTGCTAGTGCCCAGAGTCCACTTATTAAGTAATCCAGAAACGAGACTGAGAGGATAAGGGAAATAATGAAACAGAAAAGGCACATACATCATAGAGCACTAGAAACCACCATAAGGAGAAAGAGATCACAATGGAAAGTGGAAGGAAGAGGACAAGAAATTACAAAATGAAAAGAATTTGCAAAGACCTCAATGTACGGTACAACTAAAATTGGTAATTGTGTGTGTGTGTGTAAATCAAAATTCAAAATGTTAACAACAATTGGAGGTGAGTTTTTATTTGCTTCTTCTGCTTGCATACTTAAAAATATTTTTTAATGTTTATTTATTTTTGAGAAACAGAGAGTTCAAGCTGGGGAGAGGTTGAGGGAGGGAGACAGGATCTGAAGTGGGCCCTGTGCTGACAGCAGAGTCTCCCAGGCGGGGCTCAAACTCACAAACTGTGAGATCATGACCTGGGCCGAAGTTGTACGTTTAACTGACAGAGCCACCCAGGAGCCCCTCTATTTTTACATTTTTCAAATAGTGTTCCTAAAAGATCAAAGTGTTCAATGATAATGAGTCACACGTACTTACTAGGCACCTACCATATGCCAGATATGCTTTCTAAGCCCCAAACACGGGTTACCACTTATTCCTTACAATAGCCTTAAAGTCAGGAATGGTAACAATGCCCTTTGCACAGATGAACACACTGAGCAGAAAGTGCTAAGTAATCTGCCCAGGGTCACAGGGCCGTCAGCTTAGACCAGAACCGCATCCCAGAGTCTGAGCTCTTAAGCATCCTTCCCTTTTGCCAATTCTCGACTATACTCTATTATCACAATCAGAAAATAAAAAGTCACTTGAAAAGAGGGAACTAGAAAACAGTCTGGTTACAAGGGTGCAACATGACAGGGGATTTCTTACATGGAAGTAAATGAGATGATGTCCAAATTCAGAGTTCTAGAGAAATTGTGCAAAAGGGGAAGACTACACAGTCCTTGAAAACACAGACAACACGTTGCAATTATTTGTAGAATTCCAAGGTGCTAAAATATTCTGCAGGCTGCATATCCTATCAAGCAACACAAATAAATAATAGGGGTGTGGGGAAGGGTAGAAATTCCCCCTTATTCACCTTTAGTTTGACGTGGCTAGACGTCATCTGTTTTTAAATGGCCTGCGAAAAATATTAAATAATTGACATGATAAAAATAGAAATTAAATTATTAGAACATATTAGAAACACTGTATGTAGACAGCAACCAAAAATAACCCATTTCTACAGGAAAAAAATTATTTTTAAGCCATATTAGCTTTACAAGTTAAAAAGGGAATCAGTTCCTCGGAGGAACTTAACAGGCTCAAATCTCTAGCAAAAAACAAAAACAAAACAAAACAAAACAAAAAAAACCCCACAAAAGCCTCTTTAAAGGCTGCAGGACAGACTTCCATCTCTATGTGAAGACTTCTATGTGTGGACTTCTATCTCAAAGGTTTCCCTGAAGTGGGAGAAGTAATCATGGGAACAGAAATATTAGTGCGAAAGCAAAAGAGACTGGATTAGAGGAGAAAACAAAATCAAGAAGGCTGCACCCCAGCTCTGGTGCAGGAGGGGTTACTGAGTGAGAACTGGTTTTCCCACTGAGCCCAGAAAACTCAGCGTCTTCAGCATCCATGACCAAGCGGAACTAGACAGAGCATTCGTTTCTTAAATACACAAGGAGTTAGCCTTTGGGGGGCCCTAGGACCAGAGAGGGAAATAACTTGGTGAAATGCCTAGAGTTAATTTCAAACTCCCAAATGAGAACAAAGAAAAGAATTCAGCTTGAAACAGGAAAGTCTTCTCAGGTATTCAATCCCCACCTTACTCCCTTGGACCTCACTTGTACAAACGCAAAGGAATCTTTCAGGTACCCTCAGCACCTGTGGCCACTCCTTCCACTTAAGACAAGAGCACACCCCGGGGAAGAGTGTGCGCTGCTCGGCTGACAAACCTTGCCAGCTCTAAAAGACGAGTAGTCAGACTCTTCACTGTTGATGGGACAGCTAAGAATCATTAGGTATTTTAGGAAACGAGACAAGGATTAAAGAGCAGCCCCGAGATGAATAAAACGGCTTGCCGACGAGGAAAACAATGAATGTTGGATGCAGAAAATAATATTGAAAACAAGATACTGCATCTATAAGGAAAATGCAGGTTACTGTGAAAAGGAAATCATCACAGAACACGATAAAAAGGTCAGAAATTTAAAAAATTTTTGTATGAGGGTTAAGTTGAAAAGAGCAAAAAAAATGAATAACCTGGGAGGTCGAACCAAGAATTTTGCCACTTTTAAAGAAAAAACGGAAACTATAATACATAGGTAAAAGACACACAGAATAGATTTAGGGGTATAATGTTCAATTAGCAAGAGTTAACAGAAGAAAGCAATGAAGACGATGACAAGGAAAAGCAAATAATCAGAAAAATCATAGAAGAAAATGCTCTCCAGCTGAAGAAAAACTTGAGTCTTGAGACCAAAAGGCTCCAGAGAGCTGGAAGGGGTAATAAAAAACAACATGTCTACCCAATCCTGCAAAAGTTCTATGTTAAAAATTAAATGAAAAACTCTACAAATGGAAAAAGAACTAAGTCACTTAAAAAAAAAAACAAAAAAACAAAGAAAACAGTCAACCAGTCCACTTTTCATCTGCATCAGTAAATTCTGCAAGACGAGAAAGGGGTCTGAAGGTGGAACTGTGAACACAGCGAACCTTCAATTCCGTGTGAGGGCAAAATCAAGATCTGTTTCGCCATGAAAACACTCAGAACCTCTTCTGCTCACCCGCCCCTTTTGAAAGAATTATTTCTCAATTTGAAGCGTAAAAAGACATTGATGGGGAGGGAAGAAAAGTAACATAGCAATCAGTTATCAGATACACCAGTAAAACGTGAAATTCACTGTAAACAATTTCTGCTCATGGAAATGAAATTTATGCCACTAAGAAAGGATTGTTAAGAATAATACCAAATGATGTCGGGAAGTGTTGAATCACTATACTGTATACCTGAAATTAAGATTACACTGTATGTTAACTGGAACTTAAATAAAAACTTAAAAAAAAAAGTTTATCTGAGAAAACATCTTTGTGGTAAGAAAACTCAATTTTATTACTTTATCACTTTGGATTATTTGAGGTAGTGCTCATTTTGCTCACTAAGAAAAAAAAAGAATAATACCAAATTAGAAGGAAATATCTGAGAATAGGAGAGTGGCTTTTTAAAAAGGTGTATTGAAAATCTTGCTTTGTATGGAGGAAGAGTAATGGATAATGATTAATTCTTGGTATTAATAGAAAATATAACTTTAGGGGATGCCTGGGTGGCTCAGTCAGTTAAGCATCCGACTCTTGATTTCCATTCAGGTCACGATCTCATGGTTCGTGAGACAAAGCCCTGCACCGGGCTCTGTGCTGACCGTGCAGAGCCTGCTTGGGATTCTCTCTCCCCCCCTCTCTCTGCCCCTGCCCCACTTTCTTTCTCTCTCTCTCTCTCTCTCTCTCTCTCTCTCTCTCTCTCTCTCTCACACACACACACACACACACACACACACACACACACACACACACACAAAGTTTTAAAAAAATAAAATATTAACTTCAAATAGGTTTATCAAAAACCCAGTGGTTATAGTTACTAGGATAAAAATAGGATGTAGAAATTTTAGGACAGCAATTCTCATAATGAGAATATTATGGGGTCTCTTAGATATTTCAGAGGCTCATGAGGTCAAAATCGTTTTCATAATAATTCTAAGACATTATTTGTCTTTTTCACTATGTTAACACTTGCACTGATGGTACCCACTAATGGTGGGTGAAAGTTCTTATTCCTGACCTGAATCAGGGCAGTGACATAAAACTGTCCCTGAGCCATTGTGCTCTTACCGATGCACACTCACAACAAAAACAAACCAACCAAGCACACAAACAAAAGTACTATTTGGGAATGTCCTTGACAAAGCTGTATAAAATATTAATTTTATTAATCTCAAACTCTGGATACACATCTTTCCAATATTGTGTGTGTCAAAGTGGGCATTCCCTACAAAGCCCTTCTGTGTTCTGAAGAACAAAGATCACCTCGAGGAGAAGCCTTTGTGCAATCGGTAAGTGGAAACGGAAGGAGCTGCTTTTGTTTTTCACAAACTACGCTTTCAGATTTGAGTGTTTGGCCGACATTTTCTCAAAAAGAAACCAAGTGTGACTCTCACTTCAAGGAAAACAAATGGCAGTATTTGCTGTCAATGGTATAATTTGAGCTTTCAAACAAAAAGTATAATTTTTGAAAGCTTGCATCTACCATTGTTGATAACTTCATAATACTTAAGGATTTCCAAAGAGATCAGTGCAGATATTTACAGATGTGACTTTTTGTTAATGTATCATGAACACGGTAACAGTTGGAAGATCTAAATAACTCAGTCAACCAATATTTCCAAATGCCAATGCATGACGTTATGAAATCACACACAGGTCAAATATCCATTCACAGAAGTCAAGCCCAGGATTTTTAATGTAACAGAGTACAGAAAGTTCACTGTATCATTTTAGTTTCTACACTGCAACTATCCTTTAACTTGTCAAATTTTGAGGCCATATCAAAGAATATCTACAATTATCTGAAAAGGCTATAAAAATGTTTTCCTTTTCCAACTATCAGTGTAAAGCAGGATTTTCTTCATACACTTCAACCAAAATAACATTCTGCAACAAACTGAATAAAACAGATGAGAATCCAGCCTTGATCTATTTTTTAATGTTTTTTTAAGCTGATTTATTTATTTTGGGGAGAGGGAAGAAGGGCAGAGAGAGAAGGAGGAAGAGAATCCCAAGCAGGCCTCACACCATCAGCACAGAGCCCCATGCGGGGCTCGAACTCACAAACCACAAGACCATGACCCGAGTCGAAATCAAGAATAGCACATTTGATGGACCAGGGACCCCTCCAGCCTTCATCTATTAAGCCAGGTATTAAAGAGAATTGCAAAATATAGAACAATACCATTCTTCTCACTAAATCCTTTTGTTTCAGAAAATTTTATTTTTCATTTTATGTTAATATCCAATGGGTTTACAACTATGTTTTAATTAAGTCATAAATCTTTCATTTCTAATATGGCAAGTATCAATATCTATCTACTTAAGTCCACACAAACACAAGCTTTTCAGGAACTTCAATAATTTAAGAGTGTAAAGGGATTCTAAGAACAAAAAGTTTGAGAACTACTATTCTAGAAAATCACTAGAGAAAAATAATAGAAAAAGAAATATCCTCAATGTTGGGGTGCCTGGGTGGCTCAATCTGTTAAGCATCTGACTCTTGATCTCAGCTCAGGGCTTGGTCTCAGGATCGTGATTTCAAGCCCTGCACTGAGCTCCACACTAGACACGGAGCTTACTTAAAAAAAATATCCTCGGGGTGCCCACGTGGCTCAGTCTGTTGAAGGTCAGATTCTTGATTTCAGCTCTGGTCATGATTTTCACAGTTCATGAGACTGAGGCCCATGTCGGGCTCTGCGCTGACAGCATGGAGCCTGCTTGGGATTCTCTCTCTCTTTCTTTCTCTCTCAAAAAATATAAATAAACATTTAAAAATATATATCCTCAATGAAACGAAAATAAGAATAAAAATGATGACATAATGTGGGAAAAATAAAAGCTGACAACACATCAGCAATTACAGTAAGTGATAATGAGTTACCCCTGCCTTTAAAAGATGCTTTCAAACTGAATTTAAAAAAGAAACCAGTATTTTTTTAAGCTCCCATGATTCATAAGAAAATTGACACTGTATCAGGCCACTAAGCAAGACAACCCATTTCAAAGAATTCTTACAACACAAACTAAATTCTCTAACCACACATAATCCAATTTTAAATCAACAACAACAAAGATGGATTTTAAACACTCTACAATTAGAAGTTTAAACATACTCATCCAGATACTAAGAGGCCAAAAAATAGCTCTTAAGGGAAATTTTCAAAAATCAAAACTAAATGATAAAATACATCTTACATGTTGCCAATATAGATAAATCAGCACCTAACAGTAAATATTTTATAGCTTGGAGTGCTTTTATTAGACATGAATAAAAGCTAAAGAGCTAAGTAAGTATACACAATATTAAAAAATAATAATAATAGGGGCACCTGGGGGCTCAGTGGTTGAGCGTCAGACTTTGGCTCAGGTCATGATCTCATGGTTTGTGAGTTCGAGTCCCACGTCGGGCTCTGTGCTGACAGCTCAGAGCTTAGAGACTGCTTTGGATTCTGTCTCCTTCTCTCTCTGCCCCTCCCCTACTCGTTCTCTCTCTCTCTCTCTCTCTCTCTCTCAAATACATAAACATTAAAAAATAATAAAATAAAATAAAAAAATAAAAAAAATAGAACTACTCCAAAAAAAGAAGGATCTACTAAAGATAAAACATAAATTAATGAAGACATGATAAAAAGGACAATTTGAATCAAAAGTTTGTTCTTTGAAATGACAAAACTAACAAACTGGCAAGGATAATCAAATTTTAGAAGAGAAAAGAAGACATAAGCTCAGATGTAGTTCAAAGTACAAAAAGAACTTCTGGGGGCACCTGAGTGTCTCAGTCAGATTTCAGCTGAGGTCAGACTTCGGCTCAGGTCATGATCTTGTGGTTAGTGAGTTTGAGCCCCGTGTCAGGCTCTGTGCTTACAGCTCAAAGCCTGGAGCCTGCTTTAGATTCTGTCTGTCTGTCTCTCTCTCTCTCTCTCTCTCTCTCTCTCTCTCTCTACCCCTCCCCTGCTCATGCTCTGTCTCTCTCTCAAAAAAAAAATAAACATTTAAAAAAGTTTTTTAATTAAAAAATATAAACAAATAAATAAGAATTTCCAAATTCCTTAATGCTAATACATTTGAAAACTTAGACAAAATGGAAACATTTCTAGAAAAATATAACCAAAACTGATTCAATCATTTGGAAGGAGAAAAACAGTAACTTCACAGGGGAGAAACCTGTCAGTGGCTCCTTAACCGAGTGATGAAGGTTGACATAACTAGTGACATCATGCCCAGCCTGACATGATGTGATGAGAAAGATGCCTCACCTCGGTGGTATTATTTCCTAAAACCCATAACCCCAGGCTAATCATGAGAAAAACAGCAGACACACCCAAATGGAGGGGCATTCTGCTAAGGACTTGACTACTGATTGACTATCCTATCAACAGCGTTTAAACAAGTAAGCGTGAGTCAATGAGTAAGTAAATGAGGTTATGAACCAGCAAAACAAAGAAAAATAAAAACAATTAACATTGGCTGGTGGAACTGTGAGTGATGTCTCGATTTAGTAGATTTTATTTAATATTGTTTTATAACTGAATATAGATGGAAGAAAAGACCATCCAGCAGAGAGAGAAGTACGGGACTGAAGGAATTAGCTTGAGGGAACTGATAAGTTGGGCATTTTCCTCATTGTGGCATTCAGAATTCCTGGTTTCCTTTTCTCTGCTTCACACATAAAAGCTGGTCACAGCAACCTTTATTTGATTCGTCGCTCCGAAGCATGAGGCTTCGACTGTGCACCCTTCCCTCCTCACCCAAATAAATGGAAAAGCTCCCACTGATTCCTTTCAAGAACAGATTTCTACTCTGTGAACCCTCCCAGTTTGTGACCAAAAGGCCTACTTAGAAGAGAAATGAAAATTTGAAAAGCATCTCATATTTTATGAAATGTGTTCCAAAACTCCTTGGAACTAGATATACTCTATACGTCCGTGTATTTCACAACGGCCTGACATACAACTTGTTTCCGTGCTTGTGAAGAGAATCATATAGCATGTAAGTGCTGAAAGAATCCTTCATCATTACCGACTCCAAACTTCTCGTCTTACAAATGGGGAAACTGAGGTCCAGAAGGATCATACCACTTCTCTGGGACTACACAGGAATCTTTATCAACATCAAAACGATTACAGGACAAGTTGTAGGAAGATACATACACTACTGGCTAATTTGTAGGTGTGCTTTGTAGACACATAAACACTCTTCTATTTGAGGATAAAGTAAAAATGATATGCATGCTTGGCAAAAGGTTCCCTCCTCCATCAACCCACCCACCCCACACACACACCCTGCCCTCTCTCAATTCATTGAATAAACCTTAACTGAGCTCCTACTGTGCAACAGGCACTGACTTAGGTGCAGGGGACATAATGTTGACCAAGTGAGACAAAATATCTGCTATTCCTTCCTTCCTTCCTTCCTTCCTTCCCTTCCCTTCCTCTCCTCCTCTCTTCCTCCCCTCCTTCTTTCCTCCTTCCCTCCCTTCCTTCTCTCCTGTCTTCCTTCCTTCCCTCTCTCCCTCCCCCTGCCTTCCTTCCTTCATTCCAAGATCTATCTCATCACCAGAGCTTCCCCTAGAAGCTAACAGAAATCTAATCCCAGTGCTCACACTTTGAGCTCCCTTTTTGCACAACTGGCTCCAACCCTTAGATACAGGAGTAACAGGTATAAAGTTGTAACAAAAAATTGGATTGTGGAAGGCATGTATTTCATATACAGAGTCACTTCTACTTACAAACTTGAAATGAAGACTACATTGATCAACAGGCTTAACTGAGTGTCTATGATGGGCTGGTTTTCCCTGACTACTGGGACACAGAGACGAAAAACACAGACCCAGTCTCTGCCCTGGCACAACTGCAGATGTGACAAGTGTTAATGAAGAAAAAGCACACGGTGCAATGAGAGACTATGTCACGTGGATCCTGTGGTGGCCACAAACACTTCACTTCACGGTCCTCCAACTACAGAAAGCATGAGTGACCAAGGAAGCAGCTGTCAGCTCTGAAATCTATCATGTGAAATCTATCTGAAATCTATTATGTGGAGGCCATACCTTCCTCCTGGGCTGCTCCCAGTCCATCCTGGTGCACGGCCCTGGAAGGCAGGGGGTTCCTCTTATGGCTGACTGTGGCTAGAAGCCCCCCCCCCCCCCCCCCCCCCAGCGGCCTTGGGGAAGCTTCCTGAGAATGCAAGAGAGTCTTGCAGGCTTCCGCTCAACATACTTTCCCCCTCTCTTTCCCAGGAGGCCGGATTTGTTTGGGGGTCTGATAGCCCTTCCCATCTTTGCCAGCTCCCTCCCCATTTTTTTTCTCACGGGTGGTTGCCCTAATGGAATCCTCGCATGTTTAATCCCATCCGAGAGTCGTCATCTCAGGGACTACAGACTAACACAGGACCTAGTTTAGACTGAGGTGGGCCATTTAGGCTACTGGGGAATGGAGATTCAAAGTGAGGCTTGAGGGAGGAAAAATCAGATGGGGAACAAAAGGAAAAGGGGAGGTGAAGGAGGGCGTTGTAGGAACTGCATGTGTGAGGGCTCTGAGGCAGGAAAGACCTTCCTCCAACAGAGGAACTAAATCAAGGGAGGTGTAGCTGGACCACAACATTTCAACAAGGAAGAAAGCAAGGTCTGGTGAAGCTTAAGAGACAGGCAGCACCCAGATTATGCAAGGAGCTGTAATTTAATTTAAGAATTTTAAGACTTCTTCTAAGTGCATGGAAGAGGTAGGCAGGGTCTTTAGCAATGGAACAACTTTATCAAATGTGCATTTTAACAAAGATCACTGGGGCTGCAGTAAATGCATGGAAAAGAAAAGAGGTACTAGGAAATCAAGAATGAGGCTACTGAAATGGTCCATCAAAGAGATAAATTAAGAATTATTTTTGGGGCACCTGGGTGGCTCAGTCAGTTAAGCACCTGACTTCAACTCAGTTCATGATCTCATGGTTTGTGAGTTTGAGCCCCATATCGGGTTCTGTGCTGACAGCTCAGAGCCTGGAGCCTTCAGATTCTGTGTTTCCCACTCTCTCTCTGCCCCTCTATTGCTTGCGTTCTCGTTCTCTCTCTCTCTCTCTCTCTCTCTCAAAAATAAATAAATACATAAAAAAATTATTTTCTATCTAATGGGGAAATACATCATTTCATAGGGTCTTTTCTTTATCTCAAGGCATTCAATATTTTATGCTTTAATCTTTCTAAATTAAAACAAAATTTTTTTTAATGTTTATTTACTTTTGAGAGACAGAGAAAGACAGAGTGAAAGTGGCGGAGGGGCAGAAAGAAAGACACAGAATCCGAAGCAGGCTCCAGGGTCTGAGCTGTCAGCACAGAGCCCGACACGGGGCTCGAACCCACAAACTGTGAGATCACGACCTGAACCGAAACCAAGAGTTGGACGCTTAGGTGAGTGAGCCACCCAGGTGCCCCTGTGCTTTATTCTTGATTTAGGTGCAGGTCCTCACTTTCACCAGCTTTGCACACATGGGTATCCCATCTTACTCAAATTGTAATCTCACACAGCATGTGAATTAGTTCATATTCTTCAAAATTAACAGAAACATTCAATGGTAAAAACGTTAGCATACACCTCTATCCCTAATAGATAAGGAAAGATTACAGACCCATAAATGTTATACACGGAAGTAATGGGAAAGTCCATACAAAGTCCATGCCAAACGCACTGATTACACAAGATGTTCCTCCCCTAAAACAAAATAGGGAAAATAAGTGGGCTTTCCTATGTAGTAAGATTCACCTAAAATAAAAATGCTGGAAAAAATAAAAACCAGTGAAACTCTGGTTTGACTTCTTAGAATTCAGGCGGGCTTCTGAGAACACAATCAGAAAAATAAGAACCAATTACTTGTTTTTCCTCTTCTGGACAATTATCAGAGGCACTCAGTTATTCCTCTGCCTTAGATCTGTGCTTGAAGTTGTAAAAGATACTCTAATTTTAAAACTGTACATGTTATGTGAATGAATAGGAATATACACATGTATATATACATCTGTATCTTTATGTACACACACTTAGCGTTGGGGTGTGTGTGATGTGGGTCAAGGGCAGGAGTGTCGAAAGAAGCAGCAAGAAAAGGACAGTGAGAAAGGCACCAAAAATACTATGTAATAATTATACTGTGTATTTATGCAAATTGTGTCTGTGTATAAAATTATATACACGTAAAGAAATTTTAAAGGAAGGGAGGGAGAAAAATAAAAACGGAAAGTCAAAGAAAAAGGGAAAGAGGGATAGAGGCAAGAAGGAAGGAAGGGGACTGAAAGAATATCTCTCCCAATCAATAATGTTGGGGCAAGCAAGTGTGGTATTTCATTTCATTTGTGTGTCTGTCTAGTTAGACCTTTACTGGAGACCTTTACAATAAATTTCAGACAATTTTTAAGTGCAATTTAGTGTTCAATTGCACATACAAACATACAGAAGAATATGTAAATGAACCTTTCATCTGCTCTTGGATTTGGGAAGAGTTTGTTAAACACAGAAACAATGGAAAAATCTATGAAGAAAAAAGAGATAACTTTGGTAAATGAAGCAGTAAAAATGTGTAGGGGTTTCAGGTTGAACATATCAAAGTGAGGCTGTAATACAAACTCTCTTTCCCAGAAGACCTAACACAAATGGACAAAAAATAGCATGTCTGTGTGTATGTCTCAAAAATTCACCAAACAGTGAAGGGGGACACTGCATGTCATACAGTCCAACAGATGGTGCTAAACAGAGGACACAGAAGGTTCTGGCACATATGTGCCTCACCTAGAGCAATAGAGGAGACAGAAGTTAAAGCAACTAATTATGGAGCATTCTCACTAGTTATCTCCCCAATATGACCCAAAGACAGGTGAATAGCAGCTTGGGAAAACCTTTTGAGATAAATTATTACCTCCACCAACAGACTTTAGCAGAGATGAAAAGAACTTGCGGTCTTTCTAGTCTGGGAGAAAAGAGGAAAAGAAATGGAGTGATCTCAGCCATCTATAGGTTAACTGTGATTGGCTAAGAGTGAATCATTCTGTATTGAAGGGACATGGAGAGAAGGATAAGTTGTTTCAGTAACTAGCAGGGAGGCACTAGCAGAAATACCTGAGATAAAGATCAGCAGCCTGTAAAATGGTAATGTGCTTGTGACCAAACCCATGAGGAGAGACCAGAATTCGGGTGGAGCCCCACCAAGGGAGGAGAAGAGTGTGCGGGCACTACTCCCAGGTGCCCTAGCAAGTATGCTTTCATAATGGGAAAAGTTACACGGAAGATTAATAAGTGATCATTCGGAAGGAAGACGTACCAGAGGGCTCCAGGGAGGGCATGCTGCTCTATTACGGACAAAGCACGAAATCACAGGGGATAAACCTGCATTAGGAATAAAGAGGATCATCTTGAGCCTGGAAGCTCTAGAACATCTAGGACTCTGCAGACACATCGACTCTTCTGCTGGTCACGCGATAGGGTCAGTGTGTATAAGCAAGGTGTTGTGGGGTTTCCTGGGTGGCTCATTTGGTTAAGCGTCCGACTTCGGCTCAGGTCACGATCTCACGGTTTGTGAGTTCGAGCCCCGCATCCGGCTCTATGCTGATAGCTCAGAGCCTGGAGCCTGCTTCGGATTCTGTGTCTCCCTCTCTCTCTCTCTGCCCCTCCCTCTCTTGCACTGTCTCTTTCACTCTCACAAATAAATAAACATTTTAAAAATTTTTTAAAGGAAAACACAACACCAAGGCGTTGGGGAATCCAAGCTGCCTTGCCTCTTCTAGCTGATAGCACCGCTGCATGAAAACGTCTCCAACTTCAGTCATATTATGCAGATGCTAGCCAAACGCGTGCTAAGCCTGCTAGACAGAGAGGTGGGGTTGCAGGAGACATAAAGCTTTCTAGGAATTGTAGCTGCTTAATTACAGTGTTTGTGAAGCTTGTAACAGACTACTTCAAATACACTTGAAAGTCTGAAGAAAAGACAAATGTCAGTGTGCTGATTTTTATATTATCTGACCCTCTAAGAAAACCTCATCTTGTCTGTCTTGTCTCCGAGGAAAGTGAGCATTTAAAAAAATAACACAGATTCCCCAACAAATGTTAGAGTATTGCCCAATAAAGGCGTCCTGCCGACCTCAATCAAATACAGTGCACACCCTGATTTCTTTGACAGAAAGAGGTCACTGGAGTGCCAATCAGCACCACCCTTTGTCCTGGTGGCTTTTGTGACTTGCTGGCATTATTGTGGCTGCTGTCTGAACACCTTCTCTGTCGACTTGGCTGTCCTGGGAGCCCTGGTCTAGCCAGAGGCTAGGCCGAGAGGAGGAAGGAGCTAGTGCTAAATATTCCCAGCAGTGAAGAAGAATTTAGCAGAACTGAAAACAAAATGGTAGCCAAATTCAGTAAGACTCTTTGAAAGAGGGAAAAACCGGGGAAGGGGCAGAGAGACCATTAAAAGGTCTAGATGAAGTTTCATGACAATTTTCCACTGTGAATTATTAGTGATGGTGCCTATACTCTCAGGTACCCTTTTCTTTTAACCCAAGTGACGGACAGAAGTGAGAAAGGAAATGAGAGGTGTGAACAACTACGATGACAGTCTCCATCAGACGTAGAGGCCCCAGCACTCCATGGCCAAGTAGGGGTCTCACCTAAAACCCGAAGACACCCCCCCACACAGACAGGAAGAGGACGCTTTCCTGCAGATGTGGAATCAACACCACACAGCACTTAACCAAGTCACTCACAGGCGACACGAGGCCAAGCTGAGCCTTTCCGCCCTGCCCCATCTTCAAATGACCAGGCTTCAAGCTGGCTTTGAAAGGGCACTGAAACGGGTCTCAGATGGTGGGAAGACACTAAAGAAATCATTCATCTTGACTATAATATAACAAAACAAGGTATGAATAGAACATACCAAGCATGAACAAGTCAAAAAGAAATGGCATAGAAACAGGGCAAAAAATACCACAGGATACTGAATAAATAATGAAAGAACATAGCATGCATAAGAAAGCTGAACTAGCCCCTCCCCCCAAAAAGAATACAGTGCCCAGAAGTTGCCTTCTACTATAGAACATAATAAGAACGTGAATTCAATAAAACAAATGTACGAAATTGATGGCAACAGAATTAGGTAGAAAGGGAAACTGCAGAGCTAGGAAAAGAGAGGACCAAAACAACAGCATTAGTAGAACAAAAACAGAACTGAAAATGGAATTAATGACGGAGGAAAGGCTTGCGACAATCACAGGGAACACAAAAGGGAAGCAGGAATTAGAGTCACTAGATAACAGATAATCAGGGGCAAAGAGGAGGAAATGTGGAGATAATAAATATCCCAGAAGTAGAACACCAAATGAAGAAGAGGGAAGGTGTTGAAAGTTACGTACGCCAAGAGTTCCGGTTAAATACGGCAGGTTCGGCACATGATCCGAAACCCCATTAAAATGGCAGCTAAACAGGTCAAGAAGCAAGTCAAATAGTACCAGAGAACCCGAAAGGCTAAGGAATCGGAAGCACTAGGGATCTTGGAATGTGGAGCGTGGGGAATGCCTGAAAACAGGAAGATTGATTAAAAGTACATAAAAGATGGGGCACCTGGGTGGCTCAGTTGGTGGAGCATCTGACTTGGGCTGGGGTTTATGAGTTCGAGCCCCACATTGGACTCACTGCTGTCTGCCTGTCAGTGCACAGCCTGCTTCAGATCCTCTGTCCCCCTCTCTCTGCCCCTCCCCTGCTTGCACTCTTCAAAAAAAAAAAAGTACATAGATGAAACCTCCCTCCCCAGATCTTTTTCCCACCCCCAGCAGCCAACATCTACTTCTCCCACATCCTAGTGTGGACGGAAGGCTAATTCTCTGGTAATATTACACCCCAAAGGCCCCGGGTTGGGGAGCACCAAGCACCAGAGAGAGATAAAACCCTTGAATGAAAATAAGGGACTGTGTGACAAGACCACAAAATAAGCCATGAAACTCCCCTCACCCCACCAGTTTCCAAAATCCCATCTCCTTGCTTATAAGCAGAGGGCTTTCTCTGGAAACAATCACTGGCCCCAGAGGAAAGGCCTAGAGACACTGACTTCTGGGGGTAGCCCAAAGAAAAGGCACTGACTGCCTGATCACCTTCCAGAGAAATGAGCCCATCGAGGAGCCCGCCCACTGGTGCCCTCCCTGCCACACCCCCACACACCTCCAGCCAGCTGCTGAATAGCTGTTGCTCTCAGGCATCCAATATGGAACCAGTGAACAGCTCCACAGAGAGACAAGAATCATGAGGGTCAAAACAAAAGTAAGCTACAACAAAAACACAAACAAGAAGTTTCAGGTAAGAGAGACACTGCAGAAACTGGAGAAAAATAAATGTAGTATCTTCAGAATGATAAAAAGAGGTTATTGCATCCATGGAGTAAGAAGGAGGGAGGCAGGGCGCCTGGGTGGCTCAGTTAAGCGTCCAACTTCAGCTCAGGTCATGATTTCAGGGTTGGTGAGTTCCAGACCCACATAGTGGACTCACAGTGCAGAGCCTGCTTGGGATCCTCTGTCTCCCTCTCTCTGCCCCTCCCCGACTCATGCTCTCTCAAAAATAAACACTTAAAAACAGTTTTAGAAATAAGAAAGAACTCTTGTCAACTAAAATATATATACATATATATGTATATATATATGACTAAAATGTCAAAAATTCTTTTTTTTAATTTTTTAAAAATGTCTATTTAATTTTGAGAGAGAAACAGAGCAGGGGCAGGGGAGGAGCAGAGAGAGAGGGGGACACAGAATCCGAAACAGGCTCCAGGCTCTGAGCTGTCAGCATAGAGCCCAGCGCGGGCTGGAAATCACAAACCAGAGATCATGACCTGAGCCATTTTGGATGCCCAACCAACTCAGCCACCCAGGCGCCCCAAAATGTCAAAAATTCTATGGAAATGTCGGATGATAAAGGCGAGGGCACCCGCAGAAACCAGAACAAAAAGACAAAGAGATAGACAACAGGAGGGAAAACGTGGGCAAAGAGGAGAATCTACCAGGCCCAGCGTGAGAATAGTATGAATTCCCTAATGAGAAAAGAGAACTTAATGGAGAGTGATTCTCACAGAAATAATAATATAAGATTCTCCAGAAGGATCTTTATGTCCAGATCAAAACGTCCATGGAATGCCTACTACAAAAGAAGGTGGAGAGAGAATGAGACTAAGGCATTTATTATGAAACTTCAGAAAATCAAGGATATGAAGATGATTTTCAAAGCCTCCAGAGAGAAAAAAGTCACCCGCCAAGGGTCAGCCTCTTTGGAATCTGGCAACAAATGAAGCAGTGCCTTTGAAATTCGGAGGAAAAAGAATTCCGTATCCAACCAAACTATCAGTCAGCTACGATGGCAGATAAACTACATCTTAAGACAGGCAAGACTTGCAAACGTTACCTCTACTCCTGCACCCCTTCTCCTGCAGCCACCGGAGACAGTGCGGGGGGGGGGGGGGGGGGGGGGGGCAGTGGGTGGCGCCGCCTCCGAGGAGCACCGCACCGGAAGCACTCCACCAGGGGCACGGCAGCGGCGCCGCTTCCGAGGAGCACTGCACCATACCAGGAGGACTGCAAAGGGAGCATCGCAAAGGGAGCACCCCACCAGGAGCAGGGCATTGGCGCCGCTTCCGTACTAGGAGAGCCATACCGGGAGGACTGTACGGGGAGCACCAAAACGGGAGCACGGTAGCGGCGCCGCTGCAGGCCCAGGGTCCCAGGACTCACAGGTCAGCAGCGTGTGCACGGCCTGCAGTCACCCCACCTCGTGACCGCTCCTCCCTGAACGGCCCTGGTGACTGGCGCGCTCCCTCGATGCCCTGAACTGCTCCCCGCTTCTCTGGCCCCCACTGAGGGGCCCCGGCTTTCAAAGGCCCCTGACCCTGGTCTCCTCAGTTTTGAGGGTCCCAGTGGGAAGTGGAGCCTGGGGAGAGGAGTGGTCAGAAGGGGCTGGGAGAATCTGAAGGGGAGCCAACCTTGAGAGCCCCAATAGGGGGCATCCCCAAAACCTCAGGCGCCCCTAACCCTCAGCCTCAACCCCGGTATCTGCACCAGTGCCTCACCTCCTAGAGCAGCTCAGGACAGTCCTTGATTAGACAGGAATGCTCCTGAGAGTGGCCTGCCCTTGCCAAGAAGCACAAAGCCCAGCCCCTGCTGGAGCATCCCTTCTGAGCCGTCTAGTGCCCTCTGGATGCCAACCCAGGATGAAGTACTCAGGCCCCTGGCCTCTGGCCCTCTCCGCTGCACCATGGAACTGGGCAGCTTTGGCTGCCACATCTTAACATTGACTTCTGGCTACAGCCGCTGGAGCACCAGAACTGAGTGGTCTAGACCTCTGACCTTGACCTCTGTCTCTCCTCCCTAGTCCAGAGCCTGGGTTCTCTAAACTGAAGCAGAGAGCCTCCCAGTCAGGCCTGAGTAACCAAACCCAGGGGCTGGTCCCCCGTGGAGCCCTGGGCAGGACTGACCTGGCCCTTGGACTGCTCTGCCTGTAGGGGCAGCCTCTTGACTTGGAGGTGGGGCTAAAATGTGGGATAGTTTCTTTTCCTTTTTTTCTTCCTTCCTTCCCCCCCACCCTTTATTTTTCCCCCTTCCTTCCTACATTCCTTCCTTCCTTCCTTTCCCTCTCTCTTTCTTCTTCCTTCCTTCCTTCTTTCCCTCTTTTTCCTCCTTTCTTCCCCCCTCTCTTTTTCTTTTTCTTTCTTTCTTTCTTTCTCTCTTTCTTTCTTTCTCTTCCAGCCTTCCTTCCTTCTTTCCTCCCTCCCTGTGCTTCAGAGATACCAGAATAACACTATTTTTTATTTTGGTTGGAAAAACAAACAAACAAACCTACAAAACCCTCCATGGTTGGAAGTCAATAGATAATACCTAACATGGATAGATGAAGAAATAGCAGTATTTATTACTGAGACATACAAAGGTGGCTACCAAGGAAAAGAGTTCAGCACGGCTGCCTCTGGAGACCAGAATCCAAGGAGCAGGGCGGATCTCAGGAAACAGCTATTTTTCACAAACCTTTTTAGTATTATTAGATATTTTAAGCTAAATACATTTCTTTGAGACAAATAAAAATACATATTACAAAAATACCATGCAGGTCATATGAATCATGTCTGCGGCCCAGAGGCAGCCCATGACTGCCAGTTGTCACTCACTAAACTACCAAGTTTCTGGTGAAATAAAGTAGGTGGGTGGGCGCAGGAATCTCCTGACAAGGGGATCAGGACCCCTAGCCTGTTCCCTTTCGAAGGCAAGGAAGCATGATGATTACATTCAGAAGAAAGAATCAGACCAGAGGGCTTCCAATCCCAGCTCTCCTGCCTGTTAGCTCTGGGACCCGGGCACACCACTTGACCTTTCTGTACCCCATTTTCTCATCAACTCTCAGAGGTGTGACTTGAGAAAGAATTGAGCTGATACATGTAACATATTGAGACCACTACCTGTGGCACAGTAAGTATACCTACATTAGCTAGTCACGTTAACATTTTAAGGTTCAAAATTAGTCAGCCATTCCTGGAGGACGCCAGTGGGCTGGCAAGAGATACTAGGAGTTTCTAATGGAAGCCTCAGCAGAAGGGACCATCAGGCTGATGCCTTGGGTGCAATCCGCAGCTTTTCCTGGACACCTTACCTACTTGACATTGGCAGTCTCCCCTGCCCCAGCCTCTAGCACTATGGGTGCCCCTCGGCATGTTGGGGGGGGGGGGGGGGGGGGGGAAGAAAGGGTGTATGTGAGCTGAGGGACCTGGGTGTAAGCATTCCAACTTCGGCTCAGGTCATGATCTCACAGTTCGTGAGTTCAAGCCCCACATGGGGCTCTGCACTGACAGCTCAGAGCCTGGAGCCTGCTTCAAATTCTGTGTCTCCCTCTCCCTCTTGTGCGCTCTCTCTCGCTCTCTCTCTCTCTCTCTCTCAAAAATAAATAAACATTAAAAAATTTTTTTACATAAAAATTTTAAAAGGGTGTACATAAGAACCCTTCAACTGCCTCCCATCAAAACCTGAAAATTTAACCACCAATGAACAATACACCTTGGTTTTCAACAGTGACTCTGAAGGACAGCAGGAGCGTAAGGACAGGAGGACAGAAGCTCCCTGGCCCCATTTCACAGTATTATTTCCCTGACTCTGTTGCACACCGGGACTGAAACCAAGTCAACTGCAAGATCCTTTAACTTAATGGAGAGACAAAGCCCTGGGAGAGAGAGAGGAGAGGGAGAAAGACAGTTTGAGGGAAGGGAGAAGGCAGGGAGGTGCTGAGGTGTTTAATTTCAATATTAAAAGAAATGTTTTATTTGTAAACAAAGCTTACGAAGTAGGAAGAGTGATAACACACACCCCAACCGCATGCATGTGAGTGTGTGTGTGTGTGTGCGCGCGCGCGTGCGTGCGTGCGTGTGTGTGTGTGTGTGTATGTGGACAGAGAGAAAGACAGAGACATGAGAAGAAAGAGGAAAGGAGGAGGATGGGAAGGATGGGGGGTCGGGGTTAAGAGCAGGGAGCAGAGAAGGGGAGGAGAAGAACCAGAGAGAGAAAAGGAAGGGTTGGGGATGGGGGGGGCAAGAGGACAGAACTGGTACTTGAAGGTTGAGACTCCCTCAAACCTAAGTAACCCACCCACCCCCACCACCCCTGCAACCAACGTCCTTCTGCTTAAACATCTGCAGTAGCAAGTCTCTGCAGTCATTCCACTGCTAGGAAGTTCTCACTGTTAGGAAGCTTTTACTCTGTGACAGTCACTCAAATGCATCCTGCAGACCTCCAGCAGCGGAGACAGAGCTGACAGGGAACAGCTGCCACAGAAGCCAGGCCTCCCTTAAGCGGCCCGCTGCCAATGACTGAGCTCAGCCCAAGTGCTAAAGCAGGTGCAGAGCTAACCCGAACTCCTAAGGCTCTGAAGAAGCTCCCATAGACTGCTGGGCAGGTAAGAGGCTTCCACCCAATGCCCCCCCCTCTCTTCCACATTCAGGGCCACACTTGCCTCCAGGCTTAGGGCTCTCCCAGC
The DNA here is from genome assembly GCF_023721935.1 of Panthera uncia. Classification (NCBI taxonomy): domain Eukaryota; kingdom Metazoa; phylum Chordata; class Mammalia; order Carnivora; family Felidae; genus Panthera; species Panthera uncia. The sequence goes on from NC_064812.1 coordinate 35,714,122, forward strand.
CTTACCCAGTGCCCTCCCTACCGCTCCTCACAGGACCCTGGGATAAAGCATTCCCTTCATAAAGTCCTTGCTTAATTAATCTCATCTTAGTGACAGCTTCTTGGAGGCTCTGAATTAACTTACACATAAACTGAGCCAAAATCTTACATATATATTTGTCTGATGTGAGATAAAAAGTCTCCTTTTACATTTTACAACAGTTCTATCTACATGAACCACTGCCCAACTCTTTTCTCCTGTGGCCCCATTTTTTTCTAGTTGAATTATCCATAACAGCAATGATGAGCTGTCCTCTGTGTGCGTCTGTGTATGTATGTGAGTGTGTGTGTGTGTGTGTGTGTGTGTGTGTGTGAGCGTGGGGCAGGGATGAAGGTAATGGTAGGAGAGGTAAAATCTGAGTAACAAAAAAAGAGTGAGAAATGAGAAGACATACCACTGATAAAAAAAAAAAAAGAGAGAGAGAGAGAGATCAGAAACTGATGATTTCCTGGAAAATACAAATGCTAAACCTTGGCCTTGAATAGAAAGCCTGAATAGACAAAGGAAGCATACAAGAAATTGAAAAGTTCATCAAGGACCTTCACCAGGCACAAGCAACCTTCAAGCAATACATCATTCTAACATTGTTGAATTATTGCAGAGTGTAGTAAGACATGGCAAGTTTCCCCACTCAATCTAATCAGCTGGCATAACATGGAGATCAAAATGCAAAAGACAGCACAGACCCATACACACATGCGCGCGCACGCGCACGCACACACACACACACACACACACACACACACACACAAGTAACAAGAGAACAGGATCAGTTACAGTGTCAATGATTAATGATGGCTGACATTTACTGAAGATTTACCATATACCATGGACTTATACACTTCACCCCAATGCTGGGAGGCAAGATCTCTTACTATTATTCTAGTTTTCTGGAGGAGAAACTGAGGCACGGAGCAATGAAGTAACTTCCCCATGTCACAAAGGCCATAATTCCAGTAAGTACTGAGAATGGGGTGAATACAAAATAAAATCCTCAAAGTAATATTGATGAACTGAATCTATCGATATGTTTTCACATTGTGACCACAAAAGGCTTATCCCAGGAATACAAGACTGTTCCCAAAAAAAGTAGGAAATTTATTAATGGATATCAGAATAGTAAGAGAATAACCTTCATATGAAAATCATTGTTGATAGCCAAAAAACTATAGTCCCATTATGCTTAAAAATGAGACATTAAAACCACTTCCTTTCCAGAATGTCCTCTGCTACCTTGCTTTTCAACATCATACATTACATCCTGACCAATGTAACAAGAGAAAGATTTAAGAAAACAGAAAAACTGAAAAGGAGAAAAAATAATCATTATTTGTAGATAACATAAGACAATTTGAGACTCAGAGAGAGGAGAAGAGGAGATGAATGGATAGATAGATACTAGAATAGAGGAGTTCAGTTAGACAAGAGCACATAAAACCAAGAGCTTTTCAAAGAGTAGATAATATTTAATGCTGAAACCCTGAAGGTGTTAGACAAGGATATCCACTCTCACACATATTAGTATTAGCTAATACTGTTCTATAGTTATAGACTGATACACTTAAAAATAAAAATGAAATAAAAGATGGAAAAACTGGAAGAGATGAATAAACATCATTTACACACAATATGACCTCAGTAACTGATACCCAAAATAATCTGGAAAACAACTGTTACAAGCAAAAGGTAATAAAGTAAGGTAGGTGGATGAAAAATAACATTTAAAAATCAATACCTATGGTATATAAAAACAACCAGCTACAGACTTCAAGCTGTATTACAAAAGCTGTAACCACCAAGACAGTATGGTACTGGCACAAAAACAGACACTCACATCAATGGAACAGAATAGAGAACCCAGAAATGGACCCACAAATGTATGGCCAACTAATCTTTGACAAAGCAGGAAAGAATACCCAATGGGATAAACACAGTCTCTTCAGCAAGTGGTGCTGGGAAAACTGGACAGCGACATGCAGAAAAATGAACCTGGACCACTTTTTACACCAGACACAAAAATAAACTCAAAATGGATGAAAGACCTAAATGTAAGACAGGAAGCCATCAAAATCCTCGAGGAGAAAGCAGGCAAAAACCTTTGACCTTGGCCGCAGCTTCTTAACTGAACACATCTCCAGAGGTAAGGGAAACAAAAGCAAAAGTGCACTATTGGGACCTCATCAAAATAAAAATCTTCTGCACAGCAAAGGAAACAATCAGCAAAACTAAAAGGCAACCGAAGGAATGGGAGAAGATATTTGCAAACGACATATCAGATAAAGGGTTAGCATCCAAAATCTATAAAGAACTTATCAAACTCAACACCCAAAAAACAAATAATCCGGTGAAGAAATGGGCAAAAGATATGAATAGGCACTTCTCCAAAGAAGACATCCAGATGGCCAACCGACACATGAAAAAATGCTCAATATGACTCATCATCAGGGAAATACAAATCAAAACCACAATGAGATACCACCTCACACCTGTCAGAACGGCTAACATTAACAATTCAGGCAACAACAGATGTTGGCAAGGATGCGGAGAAAGAGGATCTCTGTTGCACTGCTGGTAGGAATGCAAGCTGGTGGAGCCACTGTGGAACACAGTATGGAGGTTCCTCAAAAAATTAAAAATAGAACTACCCTATGACCCAGCAATTGCACTACTAGGTATTTATCCAAGGTATACAGACAGGTATGCTATTTCAAAGGGACACATGCACCCCAATGTTTACAGCAGCACGATTGACAATAGCCAAAGTATGGAAAGAGCTCAAATGTCCATCGGTGGATGAATGGATAAAGAAGATGTGGTATACACATACAATGGACTATTACTTGACAATCGAAAAGAATGAAATCTTGCCATTTGCAACTATGTGGATGGAAATGGAGGGTATTATGCTAAGTGAAATTAGTCAGCCAGAGAAAGACAATATCATATGACTTTATTCATACGAGAACTTTAAGATACAAAACAGATGAACACAAGGGAAGGGAAGCAAAAATAATATAAAAACAGGGAGGGGGACAAAATATAAGAGACTCTTAAAGTGGAGAACAGAGGGTTACTAGAGGGGTTGTGGGAGGGGAGATGGGTAAATGGGTAAGGGGCATTAAGGAATCTACTCCTGAAATCACTGTTACACTATATGCTAACTAACTGGAATATATTTTCAACATTAAAAAATTTTTTAAGTAAAAAAAAAAAACACAGCTAAAACATGTAAAAAAAGAAAAGACTCCACTTAAAATAGTACCAAGAAGATAATATACTTTTGAGAAAATTTAAATATTTTAAATATTTATTTATTTTTAAGAGAGAGAGAGAGAGAGAGAGAGAGAGAGAGAGTACAAGCAGGTGAGGGGCAGAGAGAGGAGGGGACAGAGGATCTAAAGAAGGCTGTATGCTGAAAGCAGAGAGTCCGATGAGGGACTCGAACTCACGAACCACAAGATCATGACCTGAGTCGAAGTGGGTGCCTAACCAACTGAACCACCGAGGCATCCCAGAAAACTTATTTTTAAATAACTTAACAGTAAAGATGCAAGATCTATCATCTTTGATGAGAAACATTAAAGAAATAAATGAAGCAAGACATACTCTCCTCTTAAATAGTAAGATACAATATTAACAATATTAATAAAATTAAAATTACTAAAAGTTACAAAATTAATAAAAATTTATAATATTAATAAAATATCAGCTCTATACCAAAGGTATCCATAAAATTTAATGTATTCCCTTCCTTCTTCCCCAAACCCAAATCAGGATTTCTTGAAAACTACAGCAGCTGATTCTGAAGTTTATATGAAAATGGAAAAAAAAAAAAAAAATAGAAAAGAAAGAAGGCAAAAATAACCAGGAAGATGTTTTAAAAGAAAAGTAATGATATGGCACATTCCTTTCAGATATGGAAACATTTTATAAAGATAAGTGAATAGGTACATTGTTGCTTCTGAAGCATAAATGGATAGATCAATGGAAAGGAATGAAGAGTTAAGAAAAAGTCCCAATAAGGGGCACCTGGGTGGCTCAGTTGATTGAGCGTCCAACTTCGGCTCAGGTCATGATCTCATGGTCTGTGAGTTCAAGCCCCACATCGGGCTCTGTGCTGACAGCTCAGAGCCTGGAGCCTGCTTCAGATTCTGTGTCTCCCTCTCTCTCTGTCTCTCAAAAATGAGTAAAAACATTAAAAATTTTTATTAAAAAAAAAAAGAAACAGCCCAATACACATAAATATTTAATATGTGATTTCAAAAAGCAGGGGAAGTATGTGTTATTCAATAAGTGGTATTGGCACAATAGAGTGGCCATCTGGAAAAACAATTAAGTATGAATCCTACTTCACTTCTTCATCAAGTAAATTCCAGATGGATCAAAGCTTTCAATAGAAATGTGAAATCATAAGGCAGAGAACGCAGAATAAAATTTGGGAGAAATTAGTGTTGGGGAAGGGGTTGTTTGTAACTTTAAAATAGAGAAAGGCTTCCTAAGCAAGGGATAAAATCTAGAAGCCATTTAAGAAAACAGATAAATTCAGCTACGTAAAAATCAAAAATCTCTGCGGAGCCAAAAACACAACATAGTTAAAAGACCAGCAGTCTCACTTCTGGGTATATATCCAAAAGAATGAACATCAGGATCTCGAAGAAATATCTTCGCTTCACTGTGCATCGCGTCACTATTCACAATGGCCAAGATATGCAAATAATCAAGTGTCCATTAACAGAGGAATAGATAAGGAATTCCCTTGGTGTATACATACAGGGGAATATTACTTCACCTTTAAAAAATAGAAATCCTGTCATTTGCAACGACATGCATAAACCTGGAGGACATTATGTGAAGTGAAATATGCCAGATACAGACAGAAAGACAAATACTCTAGGACTTATATGAGCTGTCTAAAGTAGCCAAGCTCATAAAAGGAGAGAATACAACATTGGGTTGTATTCCCCAGCAGCTAGGGAGAGGGTGAACTGGGGAGTTGTTATACAACAGGTTTAAAGTTTCAGTTATACTAGATGAATAGATTATGGAGAGCTGCTATACAACATTAGTCCCTGTAGTTAACAATACGGTATTATGCACTTCAAAATTCGCTAAGAAGGTAAATCTGATGTTGTGTTCTTAACATACACACCCACACAGGGACACAGGAAACTCTGGTAGGTGTTGGATATATCTATTATCTTGATTATGGTAATGGTATCACAGGTGCTTACGTATTTCCAAATTCACTGAATTGTACATTAAGACACGTGCAAAATATGTCACATCAAATATATGCAATTCTTTATGCATTAATTATACCTCAACAAAGCCATTTTTTAAAAAAAAAGGCCAACAATGAAATAGAATAGGCAAAGAACATTAACAGTCCACAGGGGAAAAAATAAATAAAAATGGCTTTTAGATATATGAAAAGAATTAAAGAAATGTAAAGTAAGAGAATAGATACAATTTTCCTGGTAGCAAAAATTTTGGAGACTGAAAAGATCCATTGGTTGAAGGTAGGCAGATGGGTATATCCAAATATTATTGATTGGAATATTAAAGTAGCATTTTTGAGGAACACTCTAAGATTTCAATATGCTTAGCCTTTAACCCACTTCTATGAATTCATCCTTTAGCCACGCATATATTCATACTGTGGAATATTGTACAACCATTTAAAAAGAAGGTGTTCTGTATTATTGACATGAAAAATCAAAATTATAACATGTATAAAATCATTTATGTAGAAAAAATGAAAATTTTTAAAATTCTCAAATACATACACATTCATATGTAATAAATATATAATACCTAGAAACACATCTAGAAACTGTCAAGATTCTGTTGAAAATGGTAGGAGAGAATTATAGAAGGTGTATTTGTCTTTTTCCTCCCTAAACGTATAGTTATTGTGTGATGAAATTTTTAAAAAATATTCACATATTTTAATCCAGTAAATTCCACTCATACAAACTTATTCTAGGAAGTGATCTAAAAATCTTGAAAGGTTTTATGTCTGAGAATTTTTATAAAAGTATGATTTTATACAGTGAGAACTATGTTAACCTACATGTAACCTAAATTTAAGTCAATGAGTAAATCCACAGGTAATGCTCTGTAGCCATTAAAATATTTACAAAGAAATCATAAAATCATGAACAAATACTTATTCCAGGATCAGACTGGAAACAAGAGAAAAATATGCAATGTGACTAAAGATTGCCCTTCAATGACATAGTTCTACATAGTTTTCATGGGGGAAGGCCACTATTTGTACCTTGCAAATGGTAGACTTCCTAATCAAACAATTCTTAAATGTATGGCTTTAAGAAAATTTTAAATAACAAGAGAAAGTACAGCATGGTTCACATGAAATCCTGGAAAATCAAAGAATATATTTAAATTAACGCATTCTAAGAGCTCCTGGGTGGCTCAGTCGGTGAAGCATTGGATTCCTGATTTCAGCTCAGGTCATGATCTCACAGTTCATGAGTTCAAGCCCCACATTAGGCTCTGAGCTGACAGCCTAGAGCCTGCTTGGGATTCTCTATGTCCCTCTCTCTGCCTCTCCTCCACTCACAGTATCTTTCTCTGAAAAATAAACATTTTTTAAAAATTAAAATAAAATAGGGATGCCTGGGTGGCTCAGTTGGTTGAGCATCTGACTTTGGCTCTGGTCATGATCTCACGGTTCATGAGTTCGAGCCCTGTGTCGGGCTCTGTGCTGATGGCTCAGAGCCTAGTGCGTGCTTCAGATTCTGTGCCCCCCTCTCTCTCTGCCCCACCTCTGCTTGTGCTCTATCTCTGTCTTTCAAAATTGAATAAACATAAAAAAATTTTTTAATAAAAATAAGTAAAAAATTAAAATAAAATAATGAATTCTACCTTCTACTGGAATTAAATGTTTTTTTCTCCTTAATCAGTGGCCAAACAAATTAAGCTGAATTTTCCTTTTCATGCCTTTGATAGGTCTTTAGGGCGGAAAAAATTATATATCCAAAAGGTTAATGATAAGAAGATTGAAGAAAACAAGCCTCAATAATTCACAAACCAGATTATGAGTTACTTTTTTTTTTTTTTTTTTTGAAAAAGAAATTTTTTTTAACATTTATTTTTGAGACAGAGAGAGACAGAGCATGAACGGGGAAGGGTCAGAGAGAGGGAGACACAGAATCCGAAACAGGCTCCAGGCTCTGAGCTGTCAGCACACAGCCCGACGCGGGGCTTGAACTCACGGATCACGAGATCATGACCTGAGCCGAAGTCGGCCGCTTAACCGACAGAGCCACCCAAGCGCCCCATGAGTTCCTTATTAATGCAGCTGGCTATAATGCCCCCAACACTTTTAAAATAAATTTCTAATTGTCCGAGATGTTTAGAAAAGTACCAAGTCAGTTCCATAAATTACCAGTTTCTACAGATGTCACCTTTAACGCTACAAGCTACATGCACATGACAGAGAATGGAAACATGTTTTAACCCCATAGCTCTAGAAGAGTTTTTTAATACAAGGTTTAATTACAGAGCCCTAGAGATTTATCTTTGAAAAGTGACTCCATTTTAAATAGCCCTACTATTTAGATAAACAACCAAAGTGTTTCTTAAACCGATAATAATAGACCCCCCCAAAATGTCAATGGATAAAAGCCTGACCAAACCAAAGCCTGAGAAATGAAAAACAGTGAGAGGACTTTTCAAATCAAAATAAAGCAGAAAATTCGAAGATTTGCAATATTTTGTCTTATTTTGGCCCTTCCTGCCTCCAATTTTCCCACAACTAATTACCTCCAAAATAGGAGGTAAATGTGCATTTTTTTTCTAATTACTTTTTTTCCCCTAATTATATTGTTTAAGTTTCTCAGACCTTAAACTAGCAGTCTGTTTCATCTCTGTGGTCTCAGCACCTGGCATGGTGCCCAGTTCTGTGCCTGGCCTATAAGCAGTCAATAAATCACAAGCTGGAGTAGATGTGTGCGGTGACCACTTATTTGTTGTTCGAATATATTCATCCTGTATTCAGTCATCATCAGTCAACTTGGAGATATAGGCTCCCGATCCCTTGATGCAGTTCCCTGAACTTGTGGTCTTTGGTTAGGGAGACTGAGCGCAGACCTGGGTCACTGCTTTCTTTGCCAAGGGATGGGGGCTGTGAATTAGGGACAGTTCTCAGGCCCAGTGACTTGTCCTGAGACAAGAGACCATGGCTGGACATTCTGCTGACTCTTCCTAGTGGCGCCAAACTCTTTATAAAACCCCATCAGGAGCTTTTAAGATATCAAAATACTATATATATTAAAATCAAAACATAAAGCTCTCCTGAGACAAAAAAGACAATTTGAGTAAATGGAAAGAAACACAGTCCCAAATAACTTACCACTTTTACCCTATCAAACTGGCAAATACTAAACAGAGGATAATATGCATTGTTGGGGAAGGAACTCGGAATCTGACTCCCTCAGATACACCGTTGGTGGGTGTTAATGAGAAGAAAATATCTGGATGGCAATTTGGAAATATGAACCAAATTGTCTTTAAAAAGAGCATACCTTTGATCAGGAATGTCTCTTCATTAGAACATATTTTAAGGACATAACTAAGAAGTATATGAAGATTTAGCTCTGAGGATAATCATTCAAATATTGGCTTTTAATAGTAAAAAACTGAGAAAAAAAAACCTAAATGTATGATGACAGGGAACTGCTTAATTTGGGCGTCTCCATTCCATGCAAAACCATGGGCCATTAAAAATATTTATCATGAGGGGTGCGTGGGTGGCTCAGTCAGTTAAGCCTCCGACTTCAGCTCAGTTCATGATCTAGTGGTTGGTGGGTTTGAGCCCTGCATCAGGCTCTGTGCTGACAGCTCGGAGCCTGGAGCCTGCTTGCGATTCTGTGTCTCCCTCTCACTCTGACCCTCCTGGGCTCACAACCCTGTCTCTCTCTGTCCCTCAAAATAAATAAACATTAAAAAAATTTTTTTTAATATTTATCATAGAAAGCTATCCACGATCAATATTAAAAACATGTTATTAAACAGTATGTAAATTACTATCTCGTCTCTGTATACATAGTATATTTGTATGTACATACATGGAAAAGACAGTAAAATATCCACGTCAAAGTGTTTGCAGTGTTAACATCTCCAAGTAATAGTATTTTGGTTTTTTTTGTTTTTTAAGAGAGAGAGAGAGTGAGCAAGAGGGGCAGAGGGAGAGAGAGAGAATCTCAAGCAGACTCTAGCTCAGCACTGAGCCAGACATAGGGCTTCATCCCATGACCTGAGCCAAAATCAAGAGTCAGATGCTCAACTGACTGCGCCATCCAAGTGCCCCACTGAGTGGTTGTTTTGAAAGAAATCGTATATTCTAATGATTTTACAATCAATTATGAATTAATTACCTTATCAAGGGTCTTTTTTTCCCCCCAAGGGTCTTTCAAATAACCTTAAAACTAAGGCTAAACCAAAAGAAAAGATTTTAACAAGTCCCTAAAGGTTAATCTCAAACTCCCAAATCACAATTTGAAAGCCATGAAAGTACTCACACACATACAAGAGCTGTACTATTTGTCACCGAGAAATGTAAAGCTCTGAACATTGTTTACATCATGAAATTAAATGACAAACAGGAAGTTGGGGAAACGATAGCCAGAATTTTGATAAAAGGGTTAATAATTATAACTGTGTAAAAAGCCCTCACAAATCAATAATAAAAATGTCAGCATCATAGATGTTTTTTATTTTTTTAATGAGTGAAAAAGTAAGAAGAGGGCCCTGCTAACCCATATGGTACATTTGTACAGATGTTGGAAGGTGCCCTTTTCCCTGGGCAGAGGCCCAGGGGAAGCATGGCTGGAACTCAGCCCCAAGGTCCCCTCATCCAAGACACCACACAACTGTAGCTAGGGCAAGAGCCAGATCTTTAATAAAAAGAAACATAAATGACCAATAAACATCTGAGAAAATGTTAACTTCCTTAATTACCAAACTGCAAGTTAAAACAAAAGTACCCTTTTATTTTGCCTCTCGAGTTGACAAAAAAATTGTAATTCTCATTTACTGAGGACATGATGTGCAAAAGACACTCTCCACCACTGTAGGAAGAAAAGGCTCTACACTCTTTCTAGCAGTCATTTTCAAATTACAAATCAAGAACCTAAAAATATTTATGTCTTTTCATTTTTATACTTCCAGAAACCTATTCTGAAGTAATAACCAGAGATACAAAGATTTATATACACGCATGATTTATAATAATGAAAAAGTAAAAACAGCCTAAATAAAAATAGAAGATGGCTGATTTCATCTTTAAGTGTTATGTAGAATACTTAAGAAACAAGTAAAATGCTAATAATAGAGCATTAAATGGAAAGCCCTGAATGGCATGAATGTTGTAAGAAGGGCGGATAATAATTTATATATTCTTTTATAACCACATTCATATGCAGGCACTTACTAGACACTGTAAGAAAATATACAGTGTTAGGATCCTGGAATTATGAATGATTTTTCCTCTATAACTTTCTCTAGTTTCCAGTTTTTCCTAATGACCATATATTATGTTCATAATCAGAAAGTCTCCACCCAAAATGGCGCTTAAAAACACACACACACACACACACACACACACACACGTGAAAATGCAGAAGTACACTATAAAATAGTTACGATGAAAGTCAGCCTGGGAGATGGCCTTGGAAGCAGTTTAGCCTATCATGCAGAAAGGCTGCAAAACAGTGATTTACAAAATTGTCCAGCCTAGGGTCAGTACAAAAATCTCAGAATCATAACCTTTCAATGTCCTCCATAGTCTAGGAATACTGGTGCAACAACAAAATCTAGTTAGTCCAAAAAGCTCTCAGTGGTGTGTTCAATTTTCACCTGGCCAAGCATGGGTATGCTGCAATAGAAAAACTTGCAACTTGTAATTAAATGTATCCCAGGTATCTACCACACAGGTATTTCATTGTTTAGGAAGGATCAGGAAGACAAAAAAAAAGCATACGGGTCTTTTAAATGAGTAAAGAGAGAAACAATCACTACCCCAGTCTATTTCAACCTCAGGATACTAGAAGTGATCAATGAATCGTGTACCGAGATTTGCGGGCAAATTCAAAAAGCAAATTTGTGGTTTCACGTGGCTGAACAGAATACAAACCACACGGGTTAGGCTGTTTACTAAAATTGACAACAAATACGAATAAAAAGACAAACTGTAGCCCTTCGCTCCTGGCTCCCACAAGCCCTGTAAGAATACGTGCTTTTATTTAGACTTTGAACATTCAAAGAATATAACGATTTTTGAAAATGTAAGATACAGTATTTGAGGTCTGATGAATTTCTGCACTATAAGAAGGAACATATGGGGGAGGGGAAACCAGGTAGGCATGGGAGAGAAAGGGGCAATTGCAAATTTCACTTTTGAATCCACAACCAAAAGATACACTTACCATGAGTTTCTGTTTCAAACTCTTGTGTTGATTCCCATAGCCAAACATTGCTTTGGTTTGCTCCTATTTACAGACTTCATTTCCATTTTCAAAAAAAACTCCCTCCACCCTTCCCCCGCCCGTCCTTTTTTTTTTTTTTTTTCTTTCCTTGACAGAAGTTTGGCAACTGCAGTGATTCTGTAAGGCCATTTTCTCCCCCAAGTTCATATTGTGTACTTTTTGTTCCCTACTGTGGATGCTCTCGGGTATGTTGATAAGCAAATAATTTCATATTTTCTACAAAGACTCCATTAAAGAGCCTGCAGGAAATCCAGTGATGCAATCTCATACAGCTTAACTAACAGACTCCAGCGCCCGTCTGGCATGATCTATGTACCAGCTTGTAGAAGCAGGTAGATGAGTCACTCGCTCGGCCCTCCAGGGAAAATGCAAGTCTACGTTATGGAAAAAAATAAATTGTGGAAAAAAATAAATTGTCGTTAAAAAGTAACAGAAACTCAAACTTGCCGACAACTGCTTTTTATTTTTAAAGGAAGTCATATTCTGTGCTCTCCGTGTTCCTCCTATAGCTTAAAAACAACTGGGCTCATCACCAAGTCTCTCCCAAGAACACTCAAGGCAGAGTCTGAGTCAAGGCTGCCTCCTCTACAGAGAATTTTCTCCAAGGGAAACCATGCAGGTACCTACAGCCTACTGAGTGGAAGGAGTTTCTCTCCTTCTTAGTCATTCCCCAGCTTCAAATTATACGAGGGTTGGAAACTCCTACACCCATTTGTTCTATTTTGAAAAATAGCTGGAAGCCGATAATTGGGCAAATCCAAAAATACAAGGTTGTTGAGACATAAACCCAACAAAGCTACAGGTGAGGGAGGCATAGCAGCAGTGAAGTGTACTGAGAGAGGCAGGGACTTCTTTGGAGGGGGGGGGGGGGGGGGGAGAGCAGATAAATGCTACCCGGAACAAGCAAGCAGGCGGGCTTTTCCATTGTGTAGACTAGGTAAGCGTTATTTTCAAATGTCTCCCTGGTGGAATGACTATTTTACAATGTAACCTTTAAATTTTTCCCTTTTATCACAAAAGCAGTGCAAGCTCACTAACAAGTAAGAGACAGTAGTATCTATAATTTCTCCAGAGAGCAAACCACTGTTAACCTATTGTGGGGTTACTGCTATTATTATTGATGCTTTATTTTCTGTCTGTAAACTTTCCAACACAATACGTCACGAACATTTTCTCCTGCCATTAAATATTTTTAATAGGATTTATTATGCTTGCAGAGAATCGCACCATCTCACTGAGCACAGAAACCAATCCTTTGGAGCTAGGCGCTAGAGGGATTTTCTGATGTTTTGCTTTCAAAAATAATGCTACAATTAATAGTCTTGATTATTTCTTTAAGACAAATCCCTACAACTGGAATCCAGGTGTCCTGTCAACAAGTAGGCCCATTTCAAACGGTTTTACCACACTGCCTTCCAGAAAGTTTACAATAATTTATAATCCTCCTAGAAAGGTATTTTCCTCAAACCCAGTTTTTTATAACTTTTGTGCATTATCTACTCATGTTCTTTGACCATATTTCTATTGAAGCATCTGTCCTTTATTAAAATGCTTTCAAAGATATGTAAGATATACATATTTTTAAAAGGAGACACCAAGACTCCAAAGCAGCTTAAAAAAAAAAAAAATCGTGGTCTGCAGGGGAAGAAAAATGTATGTAAAGGGACTTGTAACCTAGAAAAAGTCCTCCAACGTGAAAATCTTCCAAGAGCTACAATCCATTATCCATTTTGTCCTGGTTAGCAGTTACTGACTTCTGAGAAAATTGACTTCAGAGACCTTAAATCCTACATATCACACAATAGGATACTAGAGGAGATTTTATTCCAGACCTAAATGAATGGTCATTATGTATGCCTGATGTGAAATAATATATTACCTAATAACTGAAGTGAAACCACAGATACTATTCTTATCCTTCTATTATTTAATACCTTTCCTGAACACTGACTAAACTACTGGCTTGGTAATATTGTCTGGCAATAGGTGTCCCTGAATTGTATTTTGTTAGGAGGAAAAAGAGTAGGGAAGAAGAGGAGAAGGGGAGAAGAAAAAGGAAGAAGAAAGGAGAAGGGGGAAGAGGGGGAGGAGGGGAAGGAGGGAAGGGGAAGGGAAGGGAGAGAGAGGTTCTCCCAATTAGCCTAAGGTTCTCAGCTTGCTACATTTTACTGAATGTTCCATCTGTTCTGATATTGCCTCATTCTCACTCAAACCTGCCCAGGGGAACCCACTTCCTAGACTCTCTCTGGAAAGAGTTCTCAGAGTACCTACCAGCTCTTTTTATCTGATTTTCTTGTACCTTTTATCTATCATTCTAGCCAAGCTGTGCGGGGCTCCTCTAGGTAACCCATTGATTTTACTTCCTACCTGCCCATCTGAATTCCACGTGTCCCTCTGAATTTCTCCCACCTGCCGGATGTCTTTGTCATCTTAGTCAGACCACCTTTTATTCTGCTAAAGGGGTGAGGGTGGTTTCGGAGTGGAAGCAAGTCCCATTGTGCCCAGTACTTTCCTATCTTGCTAACACCCTTTACAGTTCCTGTGAGTCGCCACCAGCCCAGAACCCTCTGCGGGGAGAAAATGAGACTCAGAATTTTGCAGCAGGTATTATCCTCAGAGCTCATTTATTTCAATTTTATTTTACAGATGGAAAATAATGAAAAAAGAGTTCTTGGATCTTATGTTATCTTATTGGCAATTCAGGAAAGAGGCAAAAAAGAGCTACCTTTGTTCCTTGCGCTTCTTCGAAAAGTCAGATACAAGAAGTACAAAAAGCAGTTATTTTATGGGGCTCACTGAACTGAGAACTAAAAACAATGATTTGGGGTGAGTGTGGGAAGGGAAGTCCATTCTAACTCACACTAATACTATCAGAACCTTAAACAGGCATTTCATGTATTCATGTTCCTATTTTAAAAAGTAAATAGGCAATGCCTCCCCTGTTCCCAATCTCCCTTCCCCAAAAAGCCAGCATATTTTTTTCAAATTAATCAAAATGTCCAATTTTCAACCCATACTTACAACCTCAACATGCAACACAGAATTAAGAGTGTATGGCACTTTACTTCTTACACCAAACTTTTAGCTCCAAATCCTATCTTGGGTACTCACATGCCCTATGTGATTTCTACAGCCCTCCCTAGCTCTAGGATTCCAGGCTTCAAGTTAAAGTCAGTATCAGTTCCCCAGAAGGATAAATAGCCACACGCCATCCCACAGTAAACATCAGCCAGGTAGCGCAGCAACTTTCCTCCTACTAAGAAAATGCTGGCAACTCTAACAGTGACTAAAGAACAGTTTCTTCCTGCTCTCTTTCTCTTCCTCTCTTTACTGCATTTACTGCACTTGTCTTTTCTAAAACTCCAGTCTGAATTCAGAGACCTTAAAAAAAAAAAGACTGTGGCAAGGGGGGGGGGCGGGAAGGGGGGGGGTAAGCTATACTTGTACATCCAGCGTTCAGATGAAAGGCGGGCACCAAAGTAAAGAGAAACAGCAAGCAAATCTTGCTGTCTTTTTCTACTCTGGAGGGTGTCTGCATTCACACTTGTAAAGGAAGCATTTCCTTGCGAGTGAATGTGAAGTCAGATCACTTTAAAAGTGCTCCCCACAAAGTTCATTGCCATGTTCATTACAAAGTAAAATAAGGCTCTTCATCCCTGCAGCGATTGCTTTCCACTGAATGCCCATTCAAATGCATAAACAATCTCCATAACCCTACTTATTGTTGAAATGTACATTGAAATCCCCTGAAATGTACCAGCTTTTCCAGGAGTCTCCAAAGAACTCTAAAAATGAGTACTTGTATGGTGTTGTATATAGCAATTCTAAACATGCTGTTTTTAGAAATAATGTTACTTTAATCCTGGTAGTCACCAAAACACATCAAGTTAAACACTGTTTAATCCTCTTCCTACTAAAAATGGGTGGGATGGGGTGGGGGTTGGGAGGTAGATCCTCAAAGAGATAGATACTTTCTTGTTTCTATCCCATTTAATCCATTTTAGTCCAGTCCTTTTTACTATTTACCATTAAAAGACTTACAGCATAAAATATAATTTCCTAGTGATGGATGGATGGATGGATGGATGGATGGATGGATGGATGGACGGATACACAGATTTGAACCAAGGAGCTGGGACTTCTCTAAAGGATGGAAATATGCAGGCCAGGTGGAGAAGAAGGTTAACCCGAACTTTGGGGGCCTCAATTTGAAGACTTGTGAAGCTGTCTGAGGGACTCCCAGGTACATGTTGTTGTTACTGAGCAACGACTAGTCCTCCTGGGCCAAACTAAAAATTCCTATTCAACCTGTTGCTGCTTGCTAAGGAATTTTTCCTGAACAAGTTTGCCAAGCCAATCACTACTCAATTTTAGCTTAGACTTAGTTGTTATAATTGAGCAGGAATCCTTGAATCCCTTTTGAAAAGGAAGAGAAGGTCCACATCCTGATATGAAGCCAGGGATCATGAGTGGAGACTCTAAGTGACTTAGGATAAGGTTTCTCTTATGCTAAGAATAACTCAAAAGTAAACATTTTCCAAGGTTAAACTTAGTTGACTTAAATAAGGCAACATCATTTCTACTACCATCTTCTTAACTCTTGGCTCAGGTACAAGGATGGGATGCTATGCTCCATGTGAATGCTAAGAGAATGCAGTAAAGTTCACTGACTAAAATAGTACCTAAAATCAGATTCACATGTATCTCAATGCATAGACGCTATACATGTGTCCATTTCCACCAAGTACTATAAGGGGAAAAAAACAATCAAGAAAGCAGTATCAGCAGACAGATTAAGGAAGAAAGGAAGGAAGGGAGGGAAGGAAGGGGTACAAATTTGGCTCAGACTAGGGAGGAGGAAGTAAGAGGGAAAATACTCTTTATCCCAACTGTTCATTTTTTAACCAGAAATGTATGCCCAGTTATATCAAAGTCACAAAGAGGAACCAAAGCATTTGCTTGAGGCACCTGGGTGGCTCAGTCGGTTGAGCAACTGACTTCAGTTCAGGTCATGATCTCCCAGGTCATGGGTTTGAGCCCTGCTTCGGGCTCTGTGCTGACAGCTCAGAGCCTGGAGCCTGCTTTTGGATTCTGTGTCTCCCTCTCTCTCTGTCCCTCCTCTGTTTGCACTCTATCTCTCTGTCTCTCTCTGTCTCTCTCTCTCTCAAAAAAAAAAAATAATAATAAATAAGTAAATAAATACTAAAAAAATTTTAAGTAGATTTAAAAACCTAACATCAAAATAATAATCTTTTCAAAATTATCTATAGATTTCAAACAAATACTTCTTAGGTTACTGAGTATTATTATTTAAATGTGCCTATGTATGTTGGACTTTGCTGACTACTTGTTTAAATTCTCCTTTTGACTGCAGAGTCTAATAGAAATTGCTAGATATAGTGCTTCATCAACTGCTCCAGCACTTACTCTAATCCTCCTTGAATCAGAGGGCACTGGGCCCATTTGGGTGGCCTGATCCTGGTGGTCAGTTTAAAACAGGACCTATTTACAGGACAATAGACAGTATACTACCATCTTATCAGGTAATACTTAAAGATACCCTTAGCCCTAGAAATGAAACTGCAACCATCATCCCATTAAATCATTTCACCAGGAACAACATCAGATTCGAACTTGTTATCTTTGACCTTGTGCTACCGAATAGAGTCTAAATTCAATGACTATCCCTACAAAAAGGTGCACTAGTTTCAGGTTCTAATGTGAAAGTGCAGAAGGTCAAGGTTGACCTTCTAACTCTAACCTAACTCCCTGGTGAGTAGGCTCCAGCCTAAAATCTGAGCTTGACACTTAGCTACAAACCTGGCAGAGACCCACATGGGTGACATCACTCCAAATGAGGTCCTTAGCAG
The DNA here is from genome assembly GCF_023721935.1 of Panthera uncia. Classification (NCBI taxonomy): domain Eukaryota; kingdom Metazoa; phylum Chordata; class Mammalia; order Carnivora; family Felidae; genus Panthera; species Panthera uncia. The sequence goes on from NC_064812.1 coordinate 35,731,541, forward strand.
CTCTGGAAATATATGACCTGTCAAAAGGATCCCATTCTTCCAGAAGGGGCAGTTCAGCAAAACAACGAAAGCAAACAAAATTGACAGGGGGCCAAAGAATTCTTAAACCAAATTGAAATAGTATCAGAAGTTGCTTAAACAGGGTAGCTCAAAGAATGTAAAATAAAGCTCCCAGGTTTCATTTCACTGACACAGTGGATATACACCTGAGTGTGTGCATGTGTGTGTGTGTGTGTATGTGTGTGTGTATATATATGTGTATATATATATATGCATATATATATATATACTGAAATATATACATATATATGCATATATATATATACTGAATTTATTATTTAAAGTAATGTTGAGTACTCACTTAAAGCATTATTTCACTGACACTATCATAAATGTACATAAAATATACCTGGGACAATTTATAAATTCAGATGCCCTGGCCCCTCTGATTCCATAGCTAGGGGGTGGGACCCAGCGATCTGTAGTTTTACCAAATGCCTCAGGTGATATTTTTGGAATCAGATGAGTTTGGAAAGCAATGATTTAAAGGATTTCTCAGAGATTTCTATTATTAAACACAATATACGTAAAGACAATAGTGTATTTATTAGGCACACATGTAATTTAACTTTTTTTTAAGTCAATCCAAATTCTTATTGTCTAGCATTTTCTTATTTTTCAATATGTTAATTTTGCCTGTATATTAGTTTACTTCATTGAAGCTACCAAGCTAACCAAAGCAGACTGGAGTGTCTCACTTCCAAACACAGTGGATAACTCTTGTTTCCTAAAGGATACAAGTTTGCACTGGATTAGGGCAAGAGGAAGGCAGGAAAGCAGGGTGAGAGAGCAAGCACCAGCTGTCCTTGGTCCCTCTTCTTCTGTTCCAGTTTCCAGGAATCTTCTAGGATATGTGAACTTATTCATCTCTAAATTAAGGAGTATATAGAATTTAATCCATTGTAGGGAAGAGAACACTAGAGCTTAACCATTAAACTGGTGCTACTTGGGGAAAGAGATAAGGCTGATGCTATTAGCTTATTATTTACTCACCTCTCCATTGCCAGAACCATTTATAATTGCCTATTTTTTAAATATACAGATATCTGGACTATGAAGGAGAGAACTGTTAGTTTACTTCATTACCATTATCTCTCTACCTCTCTGATTTATGGGCTCCTTTCTGAATATGCCAAGGACTCTCCTACCTCAGGGCCTTTGCACTTGCTCTTCCATGGACCTGTACTCTTGACCCAGGTATCTCCAGTGCATCTCATCAGAGGCCATCCCTGACCACCTTATATAAAATAACTCCCATTATTCTTAATCTCTTCGGTCTGCTTTGCTTTCCTTCATATCACTTATCAACCTCTATTTTGTTATGTATTCCTTCTTGATTGATGGTCTGTTTCCCCCCCACTAGAATGTAAGCATCATGAGGGCAAGGACTCTGTTCTATTCACTAGTGGGTCTCAATGCCAGGATCAATGCCTGGCACTCAAGATACATTTGTCAAATAAATGAACGGTTTTTAGTGGTTTGAGGAAGATATGATTACTTAATGTTTATGATCTTAAAATACATTTTATATAGCCAAATGGAAACAAACATGCATGTATAAAACTAAAGAGTAAAAAAATTAATTAAAATGTTTTATCCCATTACTTGAAAGTTTATACCACATGAGATATCTATAACTTTGAGCAATTTCTGTTTCTTTTCTGGAATAATGGCCAGACTCCTTAAACCACATTGAATGCCTAAAAGTAATTGTCCTAGACAAAAACGAGGTAAGAAGGAGGATTGATATACCATGATCTGATAATACATTATTATATTTTCTTTGTGATTTTTTTAGGCACTTACCAGGTATTGCCTTAATTACAATTATGTCTGCTCACGTCTCACCTTCCACGGGAATGTAAGCCCCTGGAGGACGTGGCTCATCTTTATACATCTTTTTATTCTCTTATAATGCCTATCTGAATATGTTGCAAATAGCTGGTAATCAGAAAACATTTGTGTAATGAAAAATACCTGTGGATATCAAAATTATATACATATATATATAATATTATATCCTCAATATATTTTGTATGTTTTGGCAGCAAAAAAAGTTTCTAAATCTATCATTGCCTTGCTAGAATACACAAGCTTGTTGACAAAGATCATAAATCTTCATAAAATTTAAGAGGGAACAGAGAATCTTCAAATATGTACAAAGACAAGCTGTCCTAAAAATACTTTGTTTTAATTAGTGATAGCATCAACATTACAGAACATAAAAAGCAGAACGTTTCAATCTGAAAAGTCCACAACCATAAAAAAGATGATGCTACTTCAGTTCAGACTTGCTAACTGGAATTATCTTCCTCTGCTAACCAAAAGATTACCTACACTTTGATGGGGTTTATGGGAAAATATCCTGTGTGTATTCTTTTAGGTTACTTCTAGAAAACATGCCTCCTAGGTGGTTTTCCCATGAAGCCGATAAAGCTCAAGCTTCAGGACTCTGCTTGCTGTAGCAGGAAGCCCCAGTAACTCGCTCTTCTGTCCTTTTTCTTAGCGCCCACACCCCGACCCCACGTAACTAACACACACAATGGCATAAACTTCAGGCCGGCGAATCCGGGACCCACCCCTGCCGGTCCTCGGCTAGAGGAGGACGGAGGACGTTAAGAAAACAAAGGCTATAGTTCCCAAAATTGATCCCAACGATCGTTTATTAATTTCAAGCATTTCTCAATAGCCCAGGCAAAGAGAGGCAATTGGGCTGCAGCAGTCTTTTATGGGTATCGTTCTTATTAGTATTACTTTTCCCAGGCTACAAAATTATGTCTTGGAAACCAGGATTAGATAAAAGCTATTTTCCTTAAATATAAGTAACCCCAAATAGTTATTACCCATAAAAATTAAGTAATGCATTGTGCTGAACTTTTCTCAATACTAAATACATCGTTTCTTGGCGCTAGGTCTAACAGGGCAAAAGAAACATCGACCCGTTTTCATTAGGAACTCATTTTGAGTCATGTTGTAATACAAAACTAAGCAGTGCAACCAAATGTTAATCGTGTGATTTAATTAAGGAACTGCAGTAAGTCTTTTCCGATTTGCAACCATTTTTTTGACACGAAGATCAAAACAATCCAAAAAGTTCTGCTGTCATCTCCGACTTCTGGCTACTGGAGTTTTCAAGCTCGAGTAGTGACTTCTCAGAGGCTACAGAGAAAATGTGGCGGGGGTGGGGTGGGCAATACTCCCACAATCACACACCTTCCTATCCCTACCCCCACTCCTACCCTCTTCCAGCGTTTGTTTCCAGGAGTTCTTCCCGTCCGCTGTGTAGCCAGCAGTCCGCTTTTCGTTGGTGGGTAAAGCGGTACCAATATCTGGTAGGGTTTTGTTGTTGTTTTGGGTTTTGCTTATTTTTTATTTTTAAGCATGACAGCCTGTGTTGTTCGATACGCCTACTCTACCAGCGGCTTTACTTTGAAGATGGACCGCCCCTCCACCTCTGGACAGGTCCTCCGGGCATTCCTGTTGCCCACTCAGGGTCCGTCAGTTTGGGACTGGCCCCGGGCCACGTCAGGAGAGGGTCCGACGGCGTCCCGGCGCCCTGGCCCCGGCGGAGACACCCTCAGGAAGGTCTCCTTGGGGTGGCCACACCAGAGCAAAGTTACCAGGCAGCAAGGTGGCCCGTAGGCACTTCCAAGAGGACTCAGCCAGTTCCCAGCCAGGGACGCGCCCGAGAGGGGGAAGGGAGTGTCGCCACTTAATCCCAAGAAAGGCCGCGGGACCCACCTCCGGCTCCCTCCCGCTCCCGCCCTCTGCCCCACCTCCCCCTGCTAAGCACAAAGCCGTCCCCGAGGCGGGGGCCAGGCCTGCGGGAGGCCGCCTGGACGCGACTGGACCGGGGCCCGGGGCCCGGCTACCCGCGGCGCGGGCCGCGCAGGCCGCCGATCCCGGGCGAGCCCAGAGTTCCCGTCCCGGACGGAAAGGACGCGCTTGCCCGCCCTGCCTTCGAGGCGCGGGAAGCCGGGCCCCGCCGCCCCGAGCCCTCCGAGCCCCCCAGGAAGGCCCGGCGCGACCCTCGCTGCCCCGCCAGCCACCCCAGAGGTGGCGGCCGCCGGCGTGGAGCGCCAGGGCCCGGCGGGCCGCGCCAGGGCCCGGGGCTCGCAGGGGTGTGCACACGCCGTCCGGACGTGGGTGAATCAAGTCGCAGGCGGCCTTTCCCGCCCCACGGAAGTGCAACATCGGGGCCTCAAATCAATTCCCCTCATTTCCGTAGGGCCCGGTCCTCCCGCACCTGCGTGAGGCGGCCAAACACCGCGGGAGCGTGGGGGAGGGGGACGGGGCGGGGGCTGGAGCCCCGCGACCCCGCGCCTCGCCCCGGCCCAGGGGCGCACACGCGGGCGCGCACACACGCACTCTCCTGCCCCAGTGCGGGAAGATGGCCGTTTCTGCGCCAGGATAAAGGCTCTTTGTTGCGCGCACACAAAAGCGGCCAAGACCCGCTCTTCTCGCAGGCCCTTTGCACACCTCGCAGGAACTCGGCTGAATTTCCAAATGGCCTTAGCAGCCTGAAAGCGGTAGGAGCAACTAAAGAGAGGGGGGAATAACAGGCCTCCCGCCCTCATCTACCAAAACCTCTGTCAATATGCAAGTATTCGCCCTGGGAGACGGGAGGTGAGACCATTCGCAAGGGAGGAAGAAAAGAGGAAAACCTACTTTGACTATCAAGGCCCAAAGGGGGGATTAAACATTCACATTCTTGTAGGGTTTCTCCCCTTAACCAGGGTAGAAACACAATCTGGAGAAGTCTGGATACACCAAAAAGAAAAAGAAAAAAGAAAGAAAAAAAAAAACCAACAATAGCTACTTAAAAAACAAAAACAAAAACATAACAAACCAGTTGCCATCAGCCCAAAGTGGTAGTAGCAGCAGCCGGCGCGTGTGATCCACTTACTTGTCCGACTCTTGTGACATGTTTGATCCAATGAACTCGCTCCCCTTTTCCTGGAGCCTCAGCCTCTGGTGAAACTGGACTTTCAAGTCTGTGCAGGTGAAGGTGTGTGAGAGCGCCCGAGATGGCAGAACAAGAGCTACAGGTAATTCTGCTTTTCCGTCCCCCCTCACCACTCTCGCTCGCTCGCCCGCTCGCGCCCTCACCTAGCCGGAAAGGTGGGATAAGGGGGGGCCCCTCACATGGGGCCCGAGCTCGGAGGCGGCCGGGCGGCGCGGAGTCCTCCTGGAAGGTGGCAATGGGCAGCCACAGAGCAGAAAGTGGCGGACTTGGGCGGCCACAGGTAACTTTCTCGCAAGGAGCTGAATTCTTTCACTAAAGGATACAAGCCCGAGGGACGAGCTGCGCCGTGATTGGCTGCAAAGCTCCCTCAGGTGAGCTGCCATTGGCAGAGGCGCGCTCAGGTAAGGCCCTTCTCCAAGTGCAGGTAACTCACTCCGTAGTTTACCTGAGTGGAGCGGCGGCACGTTTGCAGCCCGTGGGAGCTGAGGGTCATTTGCTAGGAGTAGGCTTCACGCCACGCTTTCCTTCTTCCCGGAGGCCGGCCGCGTGGGGGCGGGGGGGGGGGGGGGGGGCAGGAAAAAAAGAAACACTTGCCACCACTAGGGATTGTGGGTCGAACGGAAGGCCTAAAGGAGAGCTGAACCCAGGTACCCCAGGCCAGCCGAACCGGAATCAAATGGGCAGCACAACCGCAGGGCTTTTAACACACACTTGAAGAGGACTTTTGACATTGTCGGAAGAGTGAGGGACCGAAGTTTACTTTCTGCGCCGAGGGGGGAAAAACACAAAGATTGCCGAGTCTGTTGTGTAATTGCATTTTTAACATTCTTATCCAGAGCAAACACTTTCCGTGTCCCGATGTGTAAAAGATACCAGGTAGATTACAGATTTTCACATAGGTGAGCATCCTTTCATGAGCTGGCCAGATGGCTAGTGGCGTGGTTTTGATGGGGTGAGGAGATTTGGGGTGAATAGACGCCAAGATGGCCCAGGCCTGCCTCTTCGATGGCAACTCTAGTCTGGGATTCCAGAGCTGCAAACAACCACTGAACCCCTTCTGTAAGCCTGTTGTCATTTGACGTTCCCAGGCAGGCATCAACATTTACATTGTAATTCAATAGAAGCAGCGACTACAAAGGTGCTTTATCCTTCCAGCTTAATATGGTTGCTATGGAAACAGTTCAGGATGAAACTGACTTTTTTGTGGTGCTGTTTCTCCTGTTTGGGAACAACACCAATTACCAAAGGTTTAATTTATAACCACTGTTCCTAAAGAAATATTTGTGAAAGTTCTGACAGGAAATCCAGTCCATACATATGAATAGTAAAAATAAAGAGGGCATGGAAGGCATATCCTGTTTTATTTCAAGTTAATACTAGGTTGCCAGAGATGATATGCAACTTCTGTTTTAACCTTTATGGGTCAGATATTTCCTGAGAATTACATCATGAGACAAGGTTTGGTTGTTCCGTGTTTCACGCTCAGCAAGTGAATTACAAAATTTTGTTCTTCGTTTTTAACCACAATATAAGCATACACACTTTTTCAAGATAATGTAATATTTTAAGACAGTGCAATACCTACCTTTTCCCCACCTTCTTAACCTCCTTTCTAGAGGCGTTCACATTCCACTTTTAGCTGTCTCTTTTGTCGCTGACCTCCCCATTTCTTTTTTTCTTTTTTTTCAAGATTTCATTTTTAAGTAATCTCTATACCCACCGTGGGGCTTGAACTCACGACCCCCGAGATCAAGAGTCACACGCTCTTCGGACTGAGCCAGCTGGGTGCCCTGACCTCTCTGCTGCTAAATGATTTATACTGCTGTCTTTTGATTTATCATTTTAGATGTGGTGCTTTGACCACCTGTTGCCTTTAGATAAGGATTTAGCTCTTTCAAAGCCCAGAATCTCCCCTTCCACTGTTCTTCCAACATAGCTCACTCACGGTTGAGGGCCACTAAGTAGCTGATGACTGTGCAAATACCAGTCACAGCAGAGCCAATTAGTGTACTGTGGTTGTTTTCTTTCTTATACAGCCTTTAATCTGTTTACTTAGTTTGTTATGCACGTGTTCTTATATTTTTTTCTACAACGTATCTATCAAATGACTATCACATTTATCTTCCAAATGATCAAACAATCCCATTTCCACCCCCCCCCCCCAAAAAAAAAAAAATCCCTCCAAAAGTTCACTGTCCTCCTGCTCCAAAGAAGATGAATTCCTCTCAGGACCCACTGGTCAGCTGTCATCCTGGGACATTCCTTCATCTCCAGAGCAAAAACCCCATTTCTCTGTCCTACGCCTTCTTTCTTGGTTACCACTTCATTTTCATGGCACATGTTCCAGCCACAAACCAAGAAAAGGTACAGAAGGTAAAACTTGAAATGGCTCTGTTCAACCCATACTTTTTTTTAAATTTTTTTAATGTTTATTTATTTTTGAGACAGAGAGAGACAGAGCATGAACGGGGGAGGGTTAGAGAGAGAGGAAGACACAGAATCCGAAGCAGGCTCCAGGCTCCAAGCTGTCAGCAAAGAGCCCGAAGCGGGGCTCAAACCCGTGACCTGGGACTCACGGGCTGTGAGATCATGACCTGAGCCCAAGTCAGAAGCTCAACCGACTAAGCCACCCAGGCGCCCCTCAACCCTTACTTTAGATGGAAAGTTTGAACAAGTGTAGGATTCTAAGTTGAAATTCTTCATTAATAAGTTGATAAAAATGTGCTCTTCTATCTTCTAATATCCAGTGTTTCTGTTGAAAATTGCAATGGCATCCTGGTTCCCATTTCTTTGTGGCCTGGAATTTTTCTTTCTAGAAACTTGGAGAATAGTCTCTTTGTTTCTAATATTTTGAAATGTCATAATTATGCTCCTTAGTTCTCTAGTATTGTAAAATTTCACCACGTTGAAGGCTTTCATCAAATGTTGCAAACCGTGGACTCTCCTTTCATGCTTAAGAATGAGGTCATAAAACCCCACCAGAAACTATGTGTGAGGATGGGAAGGAGTGGGCTTGCTGTATGGTGATCAGGTGGAGGCTGTTTATTCTATAGGCTCTTCTCTTTTCAGCCCTTTAGTTTCTCTGGAGAAGTATCTGCAATCTCTTGCCTGAAGTGACATTCACCTGGCTGCCAATATTCTGGAAGCAGTTCGGGGTTGGGGGGGGTGGGGGGGGCGCCAGGTGAGTCACAGCTTACTATGCAGTTTTTCGTGTTCTTTTCTTTCCTGTAGGTGCCTTACTCCTGCCTTTCTTCATGCCTGGTGTACAAGTCTCTCTGCGGTTTCTCCAGCTGGAGGTAATCACCCAGCTGCAAGAAATGGGACAGGGGACCTGAAGGCCTAACAACTCCAAATGCCCGCATTCACTCAGGCCCCAGCCTCTCACCTCTTCCTCACTTCTGGGATGCTGGGACCTCTCATCAGCATTTTCTTCTGATGATCTCTGGACCCAGGGCACTCGGAAGCACAGTAGCATAATCTGGGCTTTTTCTGTACTGACCTCTAGGAAGACATGCGAGTGTAGCTTTTGCTGTTCTCTTAAAGCAGTTCCTACTGTTCCATCCACCCCGTCGCCCAGAATTGTACTGAAATATCTTTTGCAGATGACCCTTCCTTCATCCCCTTTGTTCCCGTGTATTTATTTTTTATGTCCCTTTACTGTCCTTTTTAGGAGACAATGAAGATAAACAAGTGTGAGTCCATCTGTCATCTTTAATTTGCAGCTACTTAAAAAATTATCCAAAAGCTTGTATCAAACTGTCCCAAATTTCTTGGTGCAAACAAAACCGGCATTTATGGCCAAACCTTTCTTTTTATTGGTCCGTGATGGTCAAGATTCCTTTCTTCTTCTCCAACATTATTCAGTCCCCAACCTAGTGATTGTTTATATAATGGCTGACGACTGTCTGTCTTTACTCGGAACAATTAGCACATCAAAAAAAAAAAAAAAAATGAACCTGGTATTTGCCAAAGTACACGTCACAGACTTCAAAGTTTCAGCACAGTGTAGAGCTTTGGTTGTCACTTTAGGTGGCAGCAACCAAGTAAATTTCCAGATAAAAAGCTAGTGATAAAAGGGTATTGCTTTTACACCAAACCATTTCATTTATAAGATTAAAGTTGTAGTTAAATTCCCAGCCAAGAAAAATGGAATTGCTTATTTTTTATTAGTAATCCTTAGCAAGTGTTATGACGGCTAATCACATTTTCCTAAAGTAAAACGTTTAGTATTTGATACTAAATTGTTGTTTCATTATGGTGAGTCTATTACAGTGAGACTTTGGGAGAAGGATGCCCCTTCTGCGGCATCTGGGCAGAAATACCGAGTTTTCAAGGGCTACGGTTCTCATCAGACAAGTCTGGCTGCTGCTTGTTGGCCCCCTACACGTTACCATACACGGGCCACTACAGCCTGTCTGCCGTTGAATCTGTTGCAGAACCGTGTTTTGCACTATAAAAACCCGAACTTGTTTGATTGGCTTCCCAAGAGGAAACCTTGGGAAGAATGAAAGGTACCCTGGATGCCTACATTTGAAATCAACATATAGATTTATAACTTAACCAACTGAGCGGTAAATAGTACTTTTCTTGCAGTTTGGGGGCCACTTCTGTTTTTCCTAGTTGCATGGATATGTATATCTGCATCGACATTTACTCCTGTGAAGGCTCTTGAACTAGTGGTGTGGAATTCAGCTAATAGTCAGCTGGGGATTGCATACTTCCTTCAGGAGAGAACTGTTTCCTGGGCTGGCCATTAGTAAAACTCGTGGTCCTGTTAAAACAGGGTGCACTGAATACATGTGTTTACTTCTTCCTGCAGTCCCACTGATAGAGGAGTAAGAGAAGAGCCTGACTAGTCTGTAGGACCTCATAAGGCAGAGCAATCAAATTTCCAGTTATCATTGAAGGTGGGAGTGAGTGGTAGGGCTGAAACCAGAGGGACTGATTCAAAATCTGGATACAAATCTGTTAGGACCCTAGGTCCCCACCCCCACCGGCATAATCAAGCTCCCATCTGTATTGGTTTACTAAGGCTGCCATAACAAAGTACAACAGACTGTGTGGTTTAAACAACAGAAATTTGTGTTGCATGGGTGGCTCAGTTAATTAAGCATCTGACTCTTGATTTCTGTTCAGCTCACAGTCGGTCGGTAGGTCAAGCCCCATGTTGCGTTCCCTGCTGAATGTGGATCCTGCTTGGGATTGGGATTCTCTCTCTCTCTCTCTCTCTCTCTCTGCCCCTCCCCCATTCGTGCTCACTCTCTTGCTCTCTCAAATAAACATTTAAAAAAATATTAAACAACAGAAAATTATTTTGTCACAGTTCTGAAGGCTGGAAGTCCAAGATTCAAGGCTTGTCAGGGTTGGCTTCATTCTAAAGCCTCTTTCCTTGGCTTCTACATGGCTGTCTTCTGGCTTTGTCCTCAAATAGTCTTGTCACTGTGAATGTACATCTGAGTCCTAATTTTCTTTTCTTTTCTTAACTTTTTTTTTTTAAAAAAGATTTTGTAAGTAATTTCCACACCCAAAGTAGTGCTCACACAACCTGGCGATCAAGAGTCGCACGCTCCACCAACTGAGCTAGCCTGTTTTCATGAGGCATTAGTTGTAATGGATTAGGACCCAGCCGTATGATCTCATTTTATGTTAGTTGCCTCTTTAAAAGCCCATCTCCCAACACAGTCACATTCTGAGGCACTGGGGGTTACAGCTTCAGCACATGAATTTAGGGGAGACACAGCTCAGCCCACAAACCCATCCCTCTTCCACGGCAGGAGACAGAAGTGTCAGACTGAACCTGGAAGACTTGAGGCTTGGGTACATCAGTCATCAAGAGTGAGGCATTGGACTGAATAGCCAGGGGAGTAAGTGAAAGACCATATGCTAATTAGGGAGATACCATCTCCTGGCTCTCTCCACCTAGCTTAGGGAACCTGGAGCAAAGCTTATACCACCACCACCCATGCCTGCCCTCCATCAGTCAACAAGTCCTGTCCTCACCCAGGCAACTTCTAATAAGCTTTTTATGCCATGCTCTTAAGTATAAATATGAAGTCAATGATTGCCACACCTTTGAGAAAAAAACCTCCAAAATGGAGTATAAAGGCCAGAGCAAAAATGTAATTAAGAGAGTGATTTTGGAGTGCCTGTGTGGCTCGGTCGGTGAAGTGTCTGACTTGGGCTTGGGTCATGATGTCGCGGTTTGTGAATTCAAGCCCCACATTGGGCTCTGTGCTGGCAGCTCAGAGCCTGGAGCCTGCTTCGGATTCTGTGTCTCCTTCTCTCTCTCTCTGCCCCTCCCTGACTCATGCTCTGTCTCTGTCTCTCTCTCTCAAAAATAAAAACATTTAAAAAAATAAAATAATAAAAAATTTAAAAAAGTGATTTTGAGGAAAACAGTACCGTACAGGGATGGGATAAAGATTATATAATTAATATATAAGATATTACAGTCATGAAACAAGAAGAGCATACTATTTAAAAACAATGAAACAATCATCAGAACCAAAATGAGTTTGCAGACATTAAAAATGTAAAAGCTGGAATAGAGCCTTTTATGGTATATTTGAAGACAGAATCTAAGAAACCTCCCAGAAAATAGAATAAAAAGACAGCAAAATAGACAATACAAGAGAAAAAGATAAGAAAATTGCAAGAACGGTCAGGAAGATCTAATATGTGACTAACAGGTGTTTCAGAAAGAAAAAAATGGAAAAAAATGTTGGGGAGAAAACTTTTAGAGGAAAGATAAAATACTATTTTTGAGAACTTAAGCATTATGAACCTTCTGATTGGTCTGACCATGTAGTGCTCAGTACAGTGGATTCTAAATGATGTAAATTGAGGCAATAATGATTAAATTTCTGGGCTTACCTTTCCAGAGGGTAAAAATAAAATGAAATGAGCAGGGAAACAACTCAGACATAAAGGATCAAGAATCAGAATATATTAGCTTTCTCAACAATACTGCCAGCTTGAAGATATTAAAAGCAATACCTCTGAATACTGAATTCTAGGCCTAGACAAGTTATCAATGAAGAATAAAAGTAGAATAAAATTCCATTTCAGAAATGCAAAGTCTCAAAAGTGCCTCCCATGGACCCTTTCTCAGAAACATAGTGAATAATGTGCTCCATTAGGAATTAGGAGAACAAGGCAGAACCAAGAAAGAGATGGTCTTGAGACTCAGAAAACAGAAAAGGCAATTAGAGGGAGGCCAGAATGATGGCTTTGTAGCAGACTCAGAGAGACTGTCTTTCAACAGAGGTCTCTGGGTGACAGTAGGGGGTAGAATCCAATGATTGCATTTAACACTGTGGAAAGTTGTATTGAGAAATTCTTTTGAGGGGGAGGAAAGTCTTAGCAATAGGTACAAAGGAAACTAAGTAGACAGTTAACATTCAGTAGGTCCAGGGGGAAAGAAATTATATAAGAATGGAAATTCGATCATAGTAATCTTAGTATGTACTTGGCTTGACAGCAGATAATAACCATATGATCATAATAATGGAAATACTGAATGGTAATGTATTAAAACGGGTGATAAAACTCAATCGGGAAGGAGGAAGACAATAGTGTCTCACGGGTGAGGAGGAAGTGGAATGTTGTGGCAGAGAGTGATGTCATCTATGATCATAGAAAGTCAACAGTTGTTGCCTAAGTCTCATAAATCAAAACCTAGCGACATAAATATTAACAGTGGCTTAGAAAAATAAAATTTTGCTTTCGTCACCTTAATTTTTTTAAGTTTATTTTGAGAGAGAGAGCGAGCAGGGGAAGGGCAGAAAGAAAGAGGGAGAGAGAATCCCAAGCAGGCTCCGCACTGTCAGCACAGAACCCGAGGTGGGACTCAATCTCACAAACCGTGAGATCATGAGCTGAGCTGAAATCGAGAGTTGGTCGCTTAACCAGCTGAGCCACCCAGGCGCCCCTAGTTTTATTCACTTTAAAAAATAAAAGATCTGAAAGTTAACAGCTGCTCGCTTCAGTTCTGATGCTTAATTCTGGCATCTCTGAGATCCTCTGGGTCTTTTTCTGGTGGGCACAGATGATCTCTTCAACTTTAGCCATTGCATCTATGTTTAAGGCAGTAAGAAGGGGAAAGAGATGGTGTCAGCTTCAACTATGCCATCAGTCACGACAGCAATTCCAGCACTGATGTTAGAAGCCTCCGGTGCCTTCATGTCCTCGCCCAGAACTGGGGTCCCACAGTCACCTCCTTCTGCAAGAGTGGCTGGAAACATGGGTATCTAGCTTTCCCAAACCCTCACGTGAACGCAGGCAAGAAAGGAAAAATTGGAAATGTATTCAGGGTCAGCCAATCGGCATATTGTTTAGAAATGTGGAAGTAAATGTTAGCATTTTAGAAAGAAAGCTCATTAAATAAGGTCACCTCTTAGCAGCGGGATTGGGCAGTAGAGTGAAAGTGAGGCATGGATTGGTATTTTTCAATAGCAATACTATATTCTACATTAGTAGTTGATGTGATTATTTGACTTTTAAACCGATGGATATAGTTTTATACACATCTACAACTTATGCACATACACCTACATGCTTATATGATTTTAATCAAAATAAATTTTGAAAATAAAAGTACGAATTGCAAACATACCATGTTCCCTCTTGCCCAGGGACTTTGCATTTGCTATTCTATCTCCCTAAACTTTTGCTGTCTTTTCTCTCTCATCTGACTAGCTCCTAACTTTCCCTCAGATCAGTGCTTAATCATCTCATCCTCAGGGAAGTCTCTCTGGCTCTTCCAGATTAGAAATAGGTATATTGGGAAGATACATTTCTCCATTATTGCTGTAGAAACATGCTCCTCTTCCTGAAAGCACCTGCCACAGTTACTTGAGGGGCGTTTGATCATTGACCATCCCCCTTCACTAGACTCTAAGCTCCAGGAGGACAGAGATTATGCCTATTAATAGGCTCATCATTGTTTCCCCAGAGCTTAACACCTTACCTACCATTTAGTAAAGATTTGATGAGTGAATAAATGACCGATACTCAGAATCATGAGCATCCTTCCCTTTCTAGAATTATTCCATGGTTGAGGGACTTCAGTTGAGGGAAACACCAAACTGAGCACCTTCACCAGCAATATTGAATAAATAAATGAATTCCATGAGCATATATGGAGTACCTTCCATATTCCAGGTGCAGAACTGGGTTCCTCCTTTAAGTTTCAATAGTACTTTATGAGATAGGTAATTAGAGCAGTTAAGAATGCTTTCAACCACAAGCCAAAGAGAAGCCAGCTAGCAGGGGTTTTTACCCAAGAGTGGTTAATTTATCTTACACGACAGGAAGTTAGGATGAACAGGAGGATGCAGTTGCTGGTATTCGATTGGCAACTCCATAACTCAGAGGTCTGGGTCAGTGTCTTTGTGCTTACCTACCTCTCAAGTAAAAAGTATCATGTCTTCACACAGCCGAACTTAAAACCAAGGTAAAGGTAGACAAGGCACTCACTTCAGGCATGAAAATCTTTCCCAGGATCCCCCATCAAATTTTACCTTATATCTCATTGGTCAGCATTGGGTCACATGACCAGTATAGATGAGGAGCTGGATCCACCTTGGATCCATCAGGAGCTGAATCAAGGAATCTTCACTCAACATTTGAACATGTAAAGGTTATTTTAGCAAGAAAGAAATGAAGACTGGCCTTTGGTTAAAAAGAAAAAAAAAAAAAAAAACCCACGGATACCACAGTACTGATAGCTTCATAATCCAGATGGTAAATTTGACCTTCATTTTGGATCAGGTAGGTAGCAGATCTGGGATTCAAATCTAGATCTGCCTGATTCCAAAGCCTGCACCTTGCCACTTCCTAGCCTTGAATGTGAAGAAGTTCTTCCTGTATCAAAATGTGGTAGTTTTTGTCAGGAATGACTTCATAGAAGACAAATACTTTAGGCAAGGTTTTGAAGAAAATAACACAAATTGATTTGATGGAGAAAGTGAGAGGATAGTTGTAGGGTATTAATACTTTCACTCTCATTAAAAAAAATGGTTTTCATGTATCCCACTGACCATCAGAGCATCTCTTCCTATTTGGGGAATTGTTATTGCTTTGATGGTCTAAATGAACTATAAATAAACTGAAAAGAGGCGACGTTTACCCAAGGGAAAATGCCAAAATGAGAACCCAGAGACCATGGCTAGGGCTATAGCAGAACAGAATGTTCTCTTTGAGATTTTTAATGAGGCATGCTCACTGTTGATGCTTCAATATACTCCTGAAAACGTCTGTACCTGGGAAAACATGTTCAAATAACCTAATATCATGACTGTCCCTTCCATGTTTGAAAACCTTGAGCAATTCCTCAGCACACATAGGGCAACCTAATCTAATCTAACCTAACCTAATCTAATCTATGAATTGAGAACTACCCCAATCTAACTCCAATTGCCTGAACCCAGCCCCGCTGGTCTTCTGCTAAGGAAGCCCAAGCTGAATGTGGTCTGACGTGAGATCTGCAGGGCTACAGACTGGAGGGGACTGTCCTTGTCTAAGCCTTGGAACTGCGAAATATAAGTATGAGCAGAGCCATAAACCAGGAATTGAAAATGAGGAGGTGGATCAAAAATGCCAGAAAGGGTGTAAAGGGCATAAAGGTGGTAAAATGGGCATAAAGGTGGTAAAACTAAGCCATGGATCTAGGATATCAAGCCAAGACATATGCATGATATGTCTAGCTTAATATCCCAACCCCGCTGGGAGCATTGAGATTCAGACAGTAGAAAATTTAGGACAAGTGTCTGCAGCGTTTGCTTAATAGGAATGATTTGCTTTTATTATCTGCCCTGATCTTGATACAGCTCCCTCCGTCCCCTGCATCACATGATCTCACCTCTTTCTGGGTGGTTCTGGCAGAAAGCCCTGAGCTTTTCCAGAGTACTGTGGAAGATAGTAGGCAGGTCTCCAGAGCTGGTCGATGCCCTTCTCAATATACTAGGTTTTGGAGAAAACCAGAGCATAGTATGGTTTATCACTGTCCTTTTTCCATATCCAGTTGTAGAGTGTCAGGCAGAGATGTGCATGAAAAGAGGAGGAGGAGGTGACTAAGTCTAGATGGTCCGGCCCAGCAGGAAGGGGATGGTAATGAGCTCTTGCACTAGAGGCAAAAGCCATATAAAGGAGGGCTTCTGAGGCCATGGCTGGTCCCCATGTAGTAGTTTTCTAGGTTAGAAGAGGGTAGTTTTGCCAGGAAGAGAGCTCTATAGTATTGCCCAGTTCTTATGTTCTCCCTAATTCTTAAGGCCAGTTGTCATATATCATCAGAAAATTTCTTGAAAATCTCTGATCTCTAGCTCCTTCTGGCTCCTGTGGGATATTAAATGCTAGAAATGCACTAGGGCTGGGGCACATGGGTGGCTCAGTCGGTTAACCCTCTGACTTCAGCTCAGGTCATGATCTTGTGATTTACGGGTTCGAGCCCCGCGTCAGGCTCTGTGCTGACAGCTCAGAGCCTGGAGCCTGCTTCAGATTTTGTGTCTACCTCGCTCTCTGCCCCTCCCCCCTCATGCTCTGTCTCTCCTTCAAAAATAAATAAACACCAAAAAATAATAATAATAATAATAAAAGAAAATGAAAAGAAAGAAATGCACTAGGGCCTTGCTTCATAAAGTGGAGACACAGATTAGTAATTTTGGAATAACCTGAGGGCTTATTAGGAGTACAGAGTCTCAGGCTCCTGAATTGAATCCACATTTTAACAAGATTTATATGCACACTAATATTTAAGGAGCACTTGTTTAGAGGATGGCGATACAGCCATGAGTGGAAGCCATATCTTTTGGGGGTTCAGGGTAAGGAAATATAGTTGATCCTTGAACAGCACAGAGATTAGTGGTGCCTATTCCCTGTGCAGTTAAAATTCATGTATAACTTTTGACTTCTCCAAAACTTTACTAATAGCCTGCTGTTGACCGAAAGCCCTAACTATAACACAAACACATGTTTTGTATGTTATATATGTCATATGCTATATTCTTACAGTAAGTTAAGCTAGAGAAAAGAAAATGTTACTAAGAAAATCATAAGGAGAGTTAATACATTCAGAGTACTATACTGTATTTATCAAAGGGGCACCTGGGTGGCTTAGTCATTTGAGTGTCTGACTTCAGCTCAGGTCATGATCTCACGGTTTGTGAGTTCAAGCCATGCATCGGGCTTTGTGCTGACAGCTCGGAGCCTGGAGTCTGCTTCGGCTTCTGTGTCTCCCTCTCTGCCCCAACCCACTCGCCTTCTGTCTCTTTCTCGAAAATAAATAAACATTAAAAAAAATTATTTTTTAATTTGCATAAAATGGACCTGTGCATTTCAAACCTGTGTTGTTCACACGTCAACTGTGTAAGAGATTGCCTTAAGTACATTGTAACCAGTGGGCCAGGTCTGTTGCTGTAGCATAGATTCCCCTTCAGAACTCACTTGAGATTAATCGATGGATGAAACTAACATGATGAATGGCTAATCGAAATTTAGAATGAGCTATTAGGTGGTCACCACCTAAACCATTGGTCGGTCTTAGCATTACTAAAAGTAGGACCACCAGACACTGTGGGCCTACTGAGGTACAGTACTACAAAGTCTATGACACCACTTTTGAGGTGTTATTGCCTAGAAATGAAGCTGAGTCTCATCAAGCCTCAGGAAATAAGGAAGAGCGGGAAACGAATGTTTCCAAGAAGCCAAATAGACAAATCTCGACCACTTCTTTAAGAAGTAGGCTTCTTAATTGCAACAAGTCCATGATGTGAAAAAAAAAAAAAAAAAAATTGTGGGGTGGAGAGGGGAGGAATCTGCATTAACGCAGATTTAAAGGACAAGCAACTGAATGTGATTTGTGGACCTGGTTTGGATCTTGATTTAGACAACTAACGTTTCAGAAATGTACAGGGAGATATGTGGAGGTGCAATTATCCGAAATTTGCTTTAAAATAGTTCAAAAGAAGGGGGAAATAGAAGAGGTAAAGCAAATGTGGCAAAATCTTTCATGATTATTAAATTTAGGTGAATGAGTAGAAGAGGATTCATTGTATTGTTTCTCATCTTGCTGTGTGAGTTTAATTTTTTTTTATCAGCAAAACATTTTTTAAAAAAGCAACAAAATCCAGAACTCAATTTCCATATTTGTCCATCTGCTATGCTGCAGGGAAGGGTGTGGATAGGTGGAGGTGGGCATGAGGGTTTTAAACAAGTCTTTCAAGAACCAGAATATGTGGAACTAGCTGGGGACCCCATGCTTCATTGGCCCCTGAGTGGATGACAGCTTGGGAAGTCTGCGTGTGTGTGCATGCATGTGCACACGCACATGCATGGGGGGGGAGAGGGGCGGGGGGGGGGGGCGGGCACTCAATTTGAAAATAGGACAGTTAAACAAAAAATGATACAACTCTCCTGGGGGCCAGTGAGAACTAAGCTAAGGATGAAATTTCTAAGGCCCAGGTTTGCCGCAGGGAATTCCTTTCCCAAGATATCAGATAATGTCCAAACCAAGAAAACAAAGGGAGCAGAAAGAAAGTGGATGAGAAAACAGTTTCCCTAAAGCCAGGGAGGTCCCCTCTGAAACAAAGACGCCTCATGAATTAATATAGGCAAATTCATGATCAGGCCCTGGAGTCAGAGATGAAGAGAAGGAGAAAACAAGATTTGGGGAAAATAAGGCATTGCTTATATCCATGGGGAATCAGGTATTGGCTTATCCCAGCTCCCTGGATCAAGAGAGAAAGGACATCAACTGACTTTTCTCAGTCTTACCTTCTAACAGTCTCCTTCATCAACTCTGCTCCAGGCAAACTACTGTGCACATTATGGCTTAGATCCTCACTGCATTTTCCAGTTGCACTTTTTTTTTTTTTAATTTTTAAATGTTTATTTATTTTTGAGACAGGGAGAGACAGCATGAACGGGGGAGGGTCAGAGAGAGAGGGAGACACAGAATCTGAAACAGGCTCCAGGCTCTGAGCTGTCAGCACAGAGCCCGACACGGGGCTCGAACTCACGGAGCGTGAGATCATGACCTGAGCCCAAGTCGGATGCCTAACCAACTGAGCCACCCAGGCGCCCCTCCAGTTGCACTTGAACTTAAATACCTTAAGACTGTCCGTGTAGGGGTACCTGGCTAGCTCTGTCAGCAGAGCATATGCAACTTTTGATCTTGGGGTTGTGAGTTTGAGCCCCATATAGAGGCATAGAGATTACTTAAAATTAATTAAACAGAGGGGCGCCTGGGTGGCTCAGTCACTTAAGTGTCCAGCTTCGGCTCAGGTCATGATCTCGCGGTTCACGGGTTTGAGCCCTGCAACAGGCTCTGTGCTGACAGCTTGGAGCCTGGAGTCTGCTTCCGATTCTGTGTCTCCGTCTCTCTCTGCCCCTCCCCCACTCATGCTGTGTCTCTCTCTCTCTCTCTCTCAAAACTAAACATTAAAAAAATATGTTTTTAATTAATTAATTAGGGGCCCCTGGGTGGTTGAGTCTGTTGAGTGGCCAACTCTTGATTTTGGCTCAGGTCATGATCTCAATTGGTGGGTTCCAGTCCCGCCTCCAGCTCTGTGCTGACGTTGTGGAGTCTGCTTGAGATTCTCTCTCCCTCTCTCTCTGCCCGCCCCTCTCTCAAAAACAAATAAACATTTTTTAAAAATGAATTAATTTTTTGAAAAGTCTATTTATTTACATTGGAGAGAGAGAGAGTGTGGACACACGTGCACGTGCACAGGATCAAGCAGGGAAGAAGCAAGGAGAGAGGGAGCACAAGCAGGCTCCACACCATCAGCATAGAGCCCAAGGCAGGGCTCGATCTCACAAACCATGAGATCATGGCCTGAGCCAAAATCAAGAGTCAGATGCTTAGCTGACTGAGCCACCCAGGTGCCCCTAATTAATTAATTTTTTAAAAAGACTGTCAGTGTAGGAATAAAAAGAGAAGAAGGAAGAGGAAAGGTGATTGCTCTTTACTTTAAGGATTTTAAAGAAGTAGGCTTCTTAGGCTTCCACCAGAATCATAAATAGTCCAGAAGGAAGGGATCCCGAGAAATTATCCCCACATCTTAGATTTAATCTTGCTTTTTTTCTCATTCTGTCAGTTGCTGTGACATATTTTCTGCAACAATGGTGTGCTCAAAGTCAGAGCTGCCTGTATTATTATTGCATGTAAGGCATTAATAGGCAATTCTCTGCTTTAAAAATGCCTTTGACATTTCAACAGAAATAACTCATAAAAACTAACAAACAGTTTTAGGAGTTTTGTTAGTATTTTTCAATACGTGAGCATTTTTAAGTGAAAATGGGATGTTATTGTTATGTAATAAACCAGGCCAAAATATAGTAGGCTAAAACCACAGACATTATCTCACTTGATTTCTGAAAGTTAGGAATCCATAAACAGGGCTGCTGGGTGGTTCTGGCTCAAGGTCTTTCATGAGGTGGCAGCCAAGCCATGCTCTGGGTCTGCAGTCATCAGAAGGCTAGAGGATCTCTTTCCAAGTTCACTCACGAGGTTGTGCCATAGACTGTCGGGTGGAGGGCTCAGTCACTTGTCATGTGACTCTCTCCACAAAAATGTCTGAATATCCTCAGGAAATGACATCTGGTTTCCCTAGAACAAGTGACAGAGAGAGAGAGAGAGAGAGAGAGAGAGAGAGGGAGAGAGAGAAGGAAACAGAAGCCTCATCATCTTTTATAACCTCATTCTGGGAGTGGGGTATACCATTCCTGCTGCTGTATTCTGTTGGTCACACAAATCAGTCTTGATGCATTGTGGGAGAGAACAACACCAGGGTGTGAATATCAGGAGATGGGGATCGTTGGAGCCATCTTAGACATTGCCTTCCACATACGGGTCATTTTTAAAGCTTAAGGAAAAACAAACTTGAAAAACAAATGGACAGAGTAGACCCACATACCTTCATTTATGACAAAGCTATATGCAGTGTGGTAAGGATAGGACAGTCTTTTTAATAAAAGAATCTGGGCTAATAGGATATCTTTTTTTTTTTTAATTTTTAATTTTTAATTTTTTAATATATGAAATTTACTGTCAAATTGGTTTCCATACAACACCCAGTGCTCATCCCAAAAGGTGCCCTCCTCAATACCCATCACCCACCCTGCCCTCCCTCCCACCCCCCATCAA
>NC_064812.1:35752810-35964264 GCF_023721935.1 Panthera uncia
TTTTTTTTTTTTTTTTTTTCCCTTCCCCTCCCCCATGGGTTTCTGTTACGTTTCTCAGGATACACATAAGAGTAAAACCATATGGTATCTGTCTTTCTCTGTATGGCTTATTTCACTTAGCATCACACTCTCCAGTTCCATCCACGTTGCTACAAAAGGCCATATTTCATTTTTTCTCATTGCCACGTAGTATTCCATTGTGTATATAAACCACAATTTCTTTATCCATTCATCAGTTGATGGACATTTAGGCTCTTTCCATAATTTGGCTATTGTTGAGAGTGCTGCTATAAACATTGGGGTACAAGTGCCCCTATGCATCAGTACTCCTGTATCCCTTGGATAAATTCCTAGCAGTGCTATTACTGGGTCATAGGGTAGGTCTATTTTTAATTTTCTGAGGAACCTCCACACTGCTTTCCAGAGCGGCTGCACCAATTTGCATTCCCACCAACAGTGCAAGAGGGTTCCCGTTTCTCCACATCCTCTCCAGCATCTATAGTCTCCTGATTTCTTCATTTTGGCCACTGACTGGCGTGAGGTGATATCTGAGTGTGGTTTTGATTTGTATTTCCCTGATAAGGAGCGACGTTGAACATCTTTTCATGTGCCTGTTGGCCATCCGGATGTCTTCTTTAGAGAAGTGTCTATTCATGTTTTCTGCCCATTTCTTCACTGGGTTATTTGTTTTTCGGGTGTGGAGTTTGATGAGCTCTTTATAGATTTTGGATACTAGCCCTTTGTCCGATGTGTCATTTGCAAATATCTTTTCCCATTCCGTTGGTTGCCTTTTAGTTTTGTTGGTTGTTTCCTTTGCTGTGCAGAAGCTTTTTATCTTCATAAGGTCCCAGTAATTCACTTTTGCTTTTAATTCCCTTGCCTTTGGGGATGTGCCGAGTAAGAGATTGCTACTGCTGAGGTCAGAGAGGTCTTTTCCTGCTTTCTCCTCTAAGGTTTTGATGGTTTCCTGTCTCACATTCAGGTCCTTTATCCATTTTGAGTTTGCTAATAGGATATCTAAAGAAAGAAAGGAACTTCCTCCATACTTCACACAAAACAAGTTAATTCCAGGTGGATTATAAACTTATTATAATTTTTAATGTTTTTAATTTTTTAATGTGTATTTTTGAGAGAGAGAGAGAGAGATTGAGTAAGTGGAGAAGGGGCAGAGAGAGAAGGCGACACAGAATCCTAAGTAGGCTCCAGGCTCTGAGCTGTCAGCACAGAGCCTGACTCAGGACTCGAATTCATGAGCTGAGAGATCGTGACCTGAGCCAAAGTCGGTGACTTAACTGACTGAGCCACCCAAGCACACCTTTTTTAAAATTTTTAAAATGTATTTATGTTTTTATTTTAGAGAGAAAGAGAGCACAAGCAGGGGGAGGAGCAGAGAGAGAGTGAGAATCTCAAGCAGGCTCCACACTCAGCATGTGGGGCTCAATCCCATGACCCTGAGATCATGACCTGAGCTGAAATCAAGAGTCAGTCGGACACTCAGGTGACTAAGCCACCCAGGCACCCCGATAGATTGTAATTTTAAATGTTAAAAGTAAAATCATAAGCCTTCCAGAAGATAACACAGAAGAATACCTTCATGACCTTGGAGTAGGCCAAAAGAAAAAAAGAAAGAAAGAAAAGAAAAGGAAAGAAAAAAAGAGTGAAAGAAAAAAGACTTGTACAAATCCATAAGAAAAAGGCAATCTAATGGGAAATGATCCAATAAATTTGAATAAGCAATTCCAAAAAGTGGATATTTAAATAATCAAAAAGCATAAAAAATATACTAAAAAAAAACCCTTGTTTTTAATTTATTAAAACAAAGGCTTGTAAAAAGTTTCATCATGTGTGATAAAACTTATCAAATCAGTTTTACAGGAAAGCTTAAAATGTTCTATATGTCTCTTAAAAGTAGTTTTCATTTTGGATTCTGTAATATTATATTTTTTCTACAACAATTGAAATCTTTTTTTTCCTGGCTGTTATATTTTAGCCCGAGACATTTTGCCTTTCTAATGTGACTGTATATTTCTTATTTCGGCTGTTAGCCGTGTTCCCCAGTTGGTAGGATTCACAAGTTCCCCCCCAGTCTACAGAACCTGAACTTCTCCAGTTTAGAAAATAGAAACAGAGAGAATGGGCAGATTCAGAGGGAAAGAAAAATTAAGGGAAAGAAAGTCTGAGAGTGGAATTCGAGTGGAATTCGCCAGCTTGGAATCTGGGAGAGAGTGCTGGTGAGTCACCAGGTGCCTGGGTTGCCCCAGAGGCAAAATGCAAAATGGGTTCTTAGCTGTGATGGGCTCACCATGCCTACCCCCTTCTGTTCCCTGCTCCAAGCATCTCAGCCCCATGAAAGGAAGACAGCCTGTCCCAAAGAGGGGCCCCAATCCTGGCCCCCACAGATTTCATGACAAAGATAGTCTGTGCTCCAACCACATTAGGAGCTCCTTAATGCCTCTGGTAATAGGCAAACTAGCAGCCCTTGGGGGATTAGGGAGGATTCTGACCAAAAAACATATATATTTTGTTGATATGCTCAGTGATTCTTTTTGACGTGAGGCAGTACTTTTTTAATTAAAAAATTAATTAATTAATTTTTAAAAAATTTAGGGGTGCTCAGTTGGTTAAGTGTCCAACTCCTGATTTCGGCTCAGGTCATGATCTCACGGTTCGTGAGTTCAAGCCCTGCATCAGGCTCTTTGCTGATGATGTGAAGCCTGCGTGGGAGTCTCTCTCTCCCTCTCCCAAAAATAAGTAAATAAACATTAAAAAAATGTTTTTTTAACTGAAATTTCACATAAAAACCGGGTTTCGGCTTCTTTTTAAAAGTCAGATGATCTAGCAACACTGGGCAATAATGGCCCTGAGTAAAGATAGATGCTTATGTCAGCTCAGCCCCTACCGCACCTGCATCTCCGAAGTCTTGTGCTGGGCATCAGCCATTTCTAATCACCTTTCTACTGGTTTTCTGTCATCGTTTTCTGCTCTTATGCCTTTAGCATAGATGAGGGAAAAAAACCAACAAAACCCTTTAGACTGAAAGGGCCACCTATTTTAAGAAAACTGTGAGAGGCTATTTCTCTGGGGAAATCAAGAATATTGCTATGTTTGGGGCGCCTGGGTGGCCCAGTCGGTTAAGCGTCCGACTTCAGCCAGGTCACGATCTCGCGGTCTGTGAGTTCGAGCCCCGCGTCGGGCTCTGGGCTGATGGCTCGGAGCCTGGAGCCTGTTTCCGATTCTGTGTCTCCCTCTCTCTCTGCCCCTCCCCCGTTCATGCTCTGTCTCTCTCTGTCCCAAAAATTAAAAAAAAAAAAAAAAAAAAAGTTGAAAAAAAAAATTAAAAAAAAGAATATTGCTATGTTTATTATATAAAGAATGACTGTATCTAAAGAACACAAATCAATATTTGTTATAAAAAACCATAAGGAGAATAAGGATAAATGAGACAATACAGGATGAAAACTTTGCCAAACTAAAAAAGAAGATAAACATTTCAAAAGGTCATTTTAACATGTGAATAAAGTGAATGAAGTTGCTGCAATATGAGGTTATGGGGACAGCTGGGTGGCTCAGTCGGTTTAAGCATCCGACTTCAGCTCAGGTCATGACCTCAAGATCTAGTCCGTGGGTTTGAGCCCCGCGTCGAGCTCTGTACTGACAGCTCAGAGCCTGGAGCCTGCTTCAGATTCTGTGTCTCCCGCTCTCTCTACTCCTCCGCCTCTCATTCTCCCTCTCTCTCTCTCTCTCAAAAATAAATAAACATTAAAAAAATGCGGTTATGAATTTGACATCAGGACATTTAAACCTTTTACCGATGTGAGCTTATAAAAGTATTTATTGAATGCAGCACAATATATCTGCCCTAACCAGCAACTGGGAAAAACTGGAACTCAGCATGTGCAAAATGAGGAGGGAAAAATTAGAGGTATGGTTTTTTGGGCTTGCCAAAGGAGCCCCCAGTCAATTGCACTTTTTTCCCACACCTAGGTTCTGAACAAGGTGAGAAACAAAGTAAAGATTAAAGACGGGGGCCAAAAGGTCATTTTTGTAATTGAGAGAGGCATATTTGAGGTCAGGGCTTAATGGGAGAACCACAGTGGGCCTGCAGCCTGAACTCCAGAGTGGCAGTCTCCGGGGGTCCCGGGCCTGCAGACACAGGAAAGGCTGTGCTCCCTGGAAAGGCCGTGCTCCCTGCAGGCAGGTACTGTTCAAGACAACGAAAGAACACGAGCAGCCGAACGACATGTCCAGTTAATTTTCCAAAATTTTCACATCAGTTAAGCGACTCTAAAATTATCAGTGGTGTATTCGATTGACGAGTGCACAGGTGTGAACAGTACCCTCTAGTTAGCTGTGTTAATGAATGATGTCAGCAAGGATTTGGATGGGACCAAAGAATTCTTAGTCATGGCAACCATGACAGGAAAAGATTTGGTATTATATGCTGTGCAGTATAGGCTACAACTGATAAATTTCGTTGTATGCCCTCTGATGGTGTCCTTGTGAAGGACTATGTGAATGTCAGACTTGCTTTAAATCTTTTTTTTTAATTAATTAATTTATGTATTTTGAGAGAGAGAAGGAGATCAAGCAGGGGAGGGGCAGAGAGAGAGAGAGAGAGAAAGAACTCCAAACAGGCTCTGCCCTGTCAGTGTAGAGCCCCACGCGGGGCTTGAACTCTCGAACCATGAGATTGTGACCTGAGCTGAAACCACGAACTGGATGCTTAACAAACTGAGCCACCAAGACAGTTTTATTTTTGAGAGAGAGAGAGAGAGAGAGAGAGAGAGAGAGAGAGAGAAGGAGACAGAGGATCCGAAACAGCCTCTGTGCTGAAAGCAGAGAGCCGATGCGGGGCTTAAACTTATGGTGAGATCATGACCTGAGCCAGAGTCAGACGCTTAACTAACTGAGCCACCCCAGGCACTCCAGACTTGCTTCAAATCTTAATCTGTGGTGGTAATATATTTATGTTCACGGAACATAGAAATGGAAGCTATTGAACAGCAGAACGCAGCAATGAAAGCAAAATATGCCAATGCTGAAGTATCTAATTCTGCAAGTATCTTAGGAGTGGTTACCCTAAATGTAAAAACATAAGCCTACATTTATAAATAGTTGTCTTCCACTATGAAACAGAATTCAACTAATCCCACTTGGAAGATTCAGTGGAGTGACACAACATGAAATACAAGACCGACAGTAGCATTTAGGGATGTAAGGAAAGGTGAACGTTCTGTGAGTCTGACAAGAGAGGGGTGAAATAATACCTACCATGTACAGACAGCCTTGTAGAGTCTCTTCTCATCTCACCCTACAGAGTGTCTTTCTATAGGTTGGGTTTCCACAGCACTTGAAATTCATGCTTGTATTAGGACTCTGAGTTGCAAGTACTTGAGCTGGCCATGCAAGTGAGAATACATTATTGGGATCCAGGGGTCGCACGGAATCCAAAGACAGAAGTGCGTGTAGGTCTCAAAAAGGGTCTGTGGCCCGTAGCTGGGTGGCCTCTCACCGCCTCTCATCTTGGTTTCTCACTGATGGTCCCGCCATTCCTCTTTCGTGGCAAACTGCCTTGCTGTGTTGCTCATGCACTCCACGGGCAGAAGATGGTTTCCTATTCCATTCAAGTGTTTATGATTGACCCACATGGAGGAAACCCACTAACTCCGTGTCTCAACCCTTTCTCTCTGTCCTTCTCTCCTTCTCGCTCCTCCCCTCCCACACCTGTTTCCCCTTCCCCATTCTAAGCTCCTAGGAGAAAAATATGATTGGCCTAGGTTGGATGAGGGGTTCAGCTTGCGGCAGGCAGCGTGCAGGAGAAATAGCTACCACTCCCTGCACCAATCCCACTGCCACCAATTTAGAAGGACAAGGTTTATAATCCAATAGGTGTCCACTACAACAGGGTATGGTGAGTTTGTGGGATTCTTCTCCTGGCTAAACACATACACACACATGCACCACGGGTTCAAAGCAAAGCATTGAATCTTACTCCTTTTACTGCTTTCTATTCCTAGCTCAGTGGCCTAGATGTTAGTGAAAGGAATATATGTGGTAAACTGAATATGTATTTGTTGTATGATTGACTGTAAAATGAACAGACCCTGCTTCCAGGGCAAAACACACATATTTGGGTATATATGTATGCACACATACATACAACATATATGCATGCGTGTGCACGCGCACACACACACACACACACACACACATGCACACACTGAATGAGTTATGTCCCTCAGGATTCAATCAGAAGAAATTAGTTTAGGATACTTTAGCCAGAAACAGATTTCAGTGGAAACATATGGACAGCTAACAGAATCAAGAAGAAATCCAAATATTCAGGCTCAGGAGGGACAGGAACTGAGACTGCTCTCAGGTTCTGAGTCAGCAGGAATGAGTTAATGGTCTGCTCAGGGTGCTGGCACACCGTTTTCTGCCCCTTAGCCCAAGATTCAGATCCCAGAGAAGGCATCTAACTGGCCTACCTCTGGACAGATGGCCTCCTGCCTGCTTGCTCTAGCACTTTGACTGATAGACCCACCAAATGGCATCCACTGGGACAAGGGTAGGGGTCCCCATGGCAACAGTGGGAAGAGGGGTACGGTCCAGATAGGCAAAGACAACAGAGGTCACTGCCAGAGCCCTTCGTACTATCTTGGCAGCGATGCCTCTGGGGAGGCGCAAGTGGAAAATGAGCCGGCTGCTGCCTAGTCCATTCATTTGGTCTGCCAGAAAGTCTCTGGAAAGCCTCCTCCTGCCTCAGCACCTAGCTGGGACTCCATCCAGGAATGTCACCTGACTATGCTCCCTTTTCTCCAACCTTCTTAAACAAAGTAGATCTGGGTAGGAGTCTGGACCAACACAGCTTTGGTGGAGTTTGACTCATCCCTAAACATTCTGGGGGCACTTTCTAAATTATGAAAACCAAAAGAAACAGCAATGAGGGGAAGAAGGGGGCCCTTTCCCTGGGGCGGCACAGGAAAACTTGAGCTGGTATTGAGATAAAGCTTTGGATAATTTAAACTGTTATCCAACTGCAGGATCTGGGGCAAATCCTCAAAAGTGTATGGAACTAGCAGATGTCCTTGAGAGAGCCTCTCCAGTCTTCTAGATACAGAGTTTTCCAGCCAGGTGATTTTATCTCATAGGTAGGGAAGCTGAAGTCTATTAATTTCCAGATCGTGGTTTATTGGACTGAAGTGACTGGCCCAGCCTCAGTCTGCCCACAGCTGTTCTAGAACATGGAATACAGTGCCTGGGAAGAGCTCCATCTCAAACTGAAGTCAGACCCCTTCAAGGCAACCTGAGTGCAGAATCCCTTCTATTTAAAAAAAAAAAAAAAACTCCTGCCTCTGTGGAGTCTTTCCAAAACATTCGATCTGGTTTGCATAGAGACTCTCTTTGTTTTCTTACTCGTATTTCCCTAATTTATGTAATGTTCAAGTAAATCACTTCCATTACAAGGGGCATAAATAGGTCTGGTGACAAATACAACTGAGCCCTGGCATGCTTGCCCTCAACTGAGAGGGCCAGAGCCTCTTGGAAAGGAGCCCCCAGCTGTGATGGGCTTCCTGCCTGTTACACAGAAATACTGACAACAGTTGATTCCAGTTGGTAGGTTTATGGATTATTTTTTTAGGTACTATTTTATAGTTTTTAAAATTTTTGTGGGCTTATATTATTTCTTATAACCAAAGAAATATAGGTCTTTATTTTATTTTTATTTTGAGAGAGAGAGAGAGAGTGCACGAGCCGGAGAGAGGGGCACAGAGGGAGAGAGAATCTTAAGCCAACTAAGCCACCCAGACACCCCAAGAAATACAGGTTTTTAAAGGCTTGTTTACACATTCTTCACCCTCCATATTTTTCAATATTTGTTAGGAATATAACAGAGATCATCTTCAAGGATTTTGTGGCTAAAGAGATAAAGATCTTAAAAAAGATAAAAACATCAGGGCATCTGGGTTGCTCACCTAATTCAAAGTTGGAGTCTTGATTTCAACTCAGGTCATAATCTCACGGTTCGTGAGATGGACCCCATATTGGGCTCTGCTCTGACAGCAAAGAGCCTGCTTCGGATTCTCTCTCTCCCTCTCTCTCTGCTCCTCCCTGTGCTCGCTCGCTCTCTATCAAAATAAATGAACTTTTTTTTGTAAAAAAGGAAAAAAATATCTTTTTTTTTTAACATTTTATTTATTTTTGAGACAGGGAGAGACAGAGCATGAACAGGGGAGGGTCAGAGAGAGGGAGACACAGAATCGGAAACAGGCTCCAGGCTCCGAGCTGTCAGCACAGAGCCCGACACGGGGCTCGAACTCACAGACCGTGAGATCATGACCTGAGCCGAAGTCGGCCGCTTAACCGACTGAGCCACCCAGGCGCCCCAAAATATCTTTTTTTTTTTTAATGGTAAATAGAAGAGAGGTTTCATAGATTTGTGGAGGACGTTAGGGTTTACCCTACTTTAAGCAAGCCCCTCTATATAAATGGTAATTGAGGTGAGAACCAACCATTATAAAACCCCCTTAAATGGGCCAATGAAGATAGTATTTTTTAAAGTTACCTTATATAGCATCATATATTTTTTACTTCCTAATTATTTTACCACAAAGTTATGGAATTCATTTCAGTAACCACTGTGGAAAGAAAGAATACAATAATCACTCATAATCTTGACCACCTAACTGTTGGCATTTTTGTTACAAGTTATTTTCTGCTGTAGAACTTCAAGCCATTTAATAAGTCTTGGCCTATTTTTAGCCTCAGAACAACATGCAAAACAGGCCAGGGAGATGTTCTTGTTCTCATAAGTGAGGCGTGGCGTCCACTTCCGACTGCTCTCGGCCAGAGGTTTCTCCAGAGACAAGCTGGCTGTGTCACATGAGGGACACCTGTACCCTGGGACCATTAGCACATTCCCCAGAGGTAAGTCAATTCTCACAAACTAGACTAAGATCACTAAGGGCCACGAGGAAAGATTCAAGTCACTTGTTTCAAAGATTTTTGTTTCTTTTTGTAAGTCCTTTGTTTCATCTCATCTCTCAGAAATTTTATATCGATTACTTTTAAGTTTTTGCACCTGAATTTGATGTAATCATGTGAAATATTTAATCTGCCATGTGGGAGGGATCCTTTTTGTAATGACCCGAATACCCATGTAGCTAAAATTTAACATGAATTTTTTAAGTTGTTTACCTTTCTGTGGAAATACAAAGCAGTTGGAAATAGGCCAAATAGCCCCCCACCCAACCTCTTTAATTATAACAAAAACTCTGGAATTTTTTTTTTTTTTTGTTCTATAACATTTTCTGAAACTATTGTCAAACCGCAGAATAATTATTTTCATTGGGATAACTTTCCAGCACTTTTGTGTGTTTTAGCCCAGAGAATCCAAACAAAACCTTGTTTACTTTTTCCACACTTCAGGAACCAGAGTAAATTCAGTCCAAAGAACCCTAGGGAAAAGGGGGGGCGGGGGAAAGTAAAAGAAAAAAAGCCTATTCATTGTGCACAACTGAAATTAGCAAAAAAGGCTTTATTTACACTGGACATTATCATCCTAATTAAAAGGGCAAAGCAATACATCCATAATGATAGGTAATTGTCCTTGAGAGTACTATTAATGAGATTTGATCATTGAAAGCTTGCGTGGGGTCATTGAGATGTTAATGGAGTCAAATTCTTTGAGCAGCCCAATTTTTGCCGAAGGAGCATTCCCTTTGGGCAGAGTGCATTTTTCTGGGCATCCCCCTTGACAAAGCCTTGCCTGGGTTCAAAGTGGTACTGTTTTTTCTTGGGTGCTTTTCTCTTGGTTAGATTAGCTTCCGGGAGAAAGGCCGGCAGTGTTGCCCTGCTCTGGGTTGTGGCTGGTGGCTGCGGTCGGTCAGTCTGCCCAGGTGGGCAGTGGGCCAGCCAGCCTGCCTCTGTTTGCTGTTACACCTGCCATGCCCCTGTTCCCACCTGTTGGCTCCTAGTGTGGGACACTGCTTTTGGGCTCTGGTTTTCTACCTCAGTGAGCATTCAACAGTCTGTTTTGATGCCTTGCTATTAGAACCTGGTTTTACAAAGCGAGGGATGGACTTGCCTTTCTGGGAAGTCAAGGAAAATAGTGTGATTCAAGCTTCCGCTGGGACGTTACTTCTATTACTGTTTTAAATCAAGGCTGGTCTTCTCCCTTCCGTGCGGTGTTAGACCATACGCAACTGCTGCTCGTTAACCATTTTTGATTCTAAAACGGTTAATTTTATGTGATTGAGGTTAATAGCTGAACTCCGTGGAGCACAACGAGGTGAATTATGGCAAAGGAAGAGAAAACTGACGTTTAAAACTAAAGTCACACTATGTGCTAGACATGATAACCCACTCATACCTCGAATTATCCCTAGAACGCAAGCTATGTGAGGGCAAGGGGCGTACTTGCCTTGTTCACAATCACCTCCCTGTTTCCAGAGATTTTCACTAGGCGGTGGCATAAGATGGACTAGGACATCAATAACAGCTTGCAGGGTGCATGTGAATGTGAGCTCTCTTAGATACATGTGACATACAGGAAAAGTGATCAGCGAGGTGCCCCGCATATCTCCATACACATTAGGATGGAGAAATTGACACTCAGAGAGGAAATAATGTGCCCGAGGATAAACTGCTCAGCAGTGAAGGCGAATTCGAGCCTTTTGGTTAAATCCCAAGTCCACGTTATTTCCATCATGCTCATGCAGTTGTATTTCATCGAAGTTCCAATCTTGTAGCTCTTTCTGTTCTGCTCCCCACAATCCTCCAGCCTCCATCCCTGAGTCTTAATCATGTTACCAGTGAAGTCTCTGGCTCTACCGTGGGTTTACTGTGTGACCTTGGAGAAGTTATCTTCCCTCTCTGAACCTTAGTTTCTTTATCTGTGTAAAAGGGAAGTAATAATGCTGACCTCACTGGGTAGTTACAGGATTTAAAATGAGGGTGTTTGTGAGAGACTTGGCTCACTTTAAAATTTTAATAAATAGCGATTCTCCGCCCTCCTCCTAGGGATTAGAGAAAGCAAATTCACTTTGCTTAAATGCATATAAAAAGGTTTCAGACAGTTTCTCAACAATGAGGATCTTTGTCAGTGAATATGCAAACCTGAAATAAAGAAAGTTAAGAAACCTTGGCTAGCAGTATCCCTATCTGTCCTTATGATCAGCCTCATCAAGAAAGCTTTCCTCCTTAGAAAAAAGCAGAGGCTCCAATTTGAGACACTCAGTCTCTGATGGAAGTGAACCCCCTCCTTCCCTGACTCCAGCCCATGCTGGGCACCAAAGGATCTTAGAGTGGAAAGCCCTCCCTCCCGGTGTTCCCTTTGTCATTAGCATATGGGCCAAAACTTGAAAGGTTGAGGGGGTGGGGAAAGGGGGATGGGGAAAGACAGTGTTGCAGTTCAGTCTTTCTGCGTGCTATGAAATGTGCAAAAAAGAAGACAACTCGTAAAAATTCACAGGTTTCAGAATTCAAAGCAAGACCACTAGTGTGTTACTGTGATCGCTTTAATGACGTCGTCAGATCCCAGGTAAATTGACCACAGGTACAACTCGCCGAGACATTAAATGTTCATAGCACACACTTTGTGCTTACATGACAAATGTAAGAAACAGTTTCAGCTATTTTTCCATTTGTAATTGTTTTCTTTGGACCCTGATGCTTTGGTCATTGTTCATCATGGCTCATCAAAGAGCTTTTATTAACTCAAGTCTTCAGGTTAATTCTGCCTTAGAAAAGGAGTTGGATTTCAACGTGCTGCCTTGAGTCTAGGGATTGGCCTGATCCTGTGCCTCTCCTTACTGCAAGATGCTTGGGGACGCCCGCGAGGGCCCTGCATCGTGTTGCCCAGGGGCGCACATTCCGTTTTCCCTCTCATGTAACCCAAGGCAAACATCTCAAATGGACCATTTAACCCCACTCCCCACTTTCCTTCACCTCCGTTTGATCTCAGCCTTTAAAAAAAAAATGGACTCATTCAAATTGACATATTCAAACTGACAAAATGCAGTTTTCTGTAACTACCCCTGAAAACACCATAGGGATGGTCTTTATCATTGTGCAGGATCAAAAGGAGAAGCAAAGTGATTCAAACAACTGTTTGTTTATGTCATGCAGGAGGGAGTGGGGGGCAGTCTTGAGAGATGGCATTCTGTTTCCTTCCCACTTCTTTCCTCTGGTCCTGTACATTAGCCCATGCCCTCGGGGCCAGCAGGCCAATTTTCTTCTGTTGGGAGAGACTGCCTGCCCTTCATTTGGCCCACACTTTCCTTTTTTTTCTTTTAATTTAATTTATTTTATTTTTTTAAATAACTGACTGTCTAGATCTCAGCCTGATTTTCACTTTGAGGCCAGATGGTTAGTCTGGGACCCTTAGGCCTTTGCATGCCAAGAGAGGGAAAGTCTAAGGCTGAGATACGTGTGGATGTCGGATAGGTCTGCTGATACCTTTCTGGATTAGACAAACACAAGCCAGTTTACTTGCAAAAGCTTGTGTTTGCTCTAGCACTTACCTTCTTTAACTTAATGTCATGTTTATATGAAATACCTGGAAGCAGTTACATGCTATGTGAATGGTTCTTTTATTTATTATTATTATTATTATTATTATTATTATTATTATTTTAAGTAGGCTCCACACAGGGCTGTAACCCACCACCCTGAGACGGAGACCTGAGCTGAGATCAAGAGTCAGATGCTTAACCTACTGAGCCACCCACGCACCCGAGTAGTTCTTAATTCACAGAAAGAATTCAGGACACCAGCAGCCATTCTGGCTTTGCTTTTCTAAGATGCCCCAACCCTGTTCCACTGTCACCAGTTGGGTTATTAACTAGAGTGTTGGCATTCCAAGAGGCAAGAATATATCAAATACAGGCAAAGCGAGTGCTTTTCAACCTTCACTACGCACTGCATTCCCCTGGGTGATTAAAAAAATGCAGTTGTCCAAGCTTTACCCTAGAGATTCTGATTCAACGTTTTTAAATGTTCTTCGGGTGATTTTAATGAGCAGCCAGGGTTTAGAACCCTTGGGCAAGGCTTTCTCTTTTCCCAGAAATATCCAGAATTATTTTATAAGGATCTATCAAATGAATTTGTGGTTTGGTGGTCTCTAACTACTGAAACTAGAGCTATATGATTGTGCCTTATGTAATTAACTCTTCTATCATTAAGACTAGTGGATACTCTAGACTCCAGTCTTTTCAGATGGAAGACGGAGGTTTGTTTATAGAACTCCAAACAGTACTTGGTAGCACCAAATCTTTTCTTTTTTTAATTTTTTTAATGTTTTTATTTATTTTTGAGACAGAGAGAGACAGAGCATGAGCAGGGGAGGGGCAGAGAGAGAGGGAGACACAGAATCCGAAGCAGGCTCCAGCCTCTCAGCTGTCAGCACAGAGCCTGACGTGGGGCTCGAACTCACGGACTGTGAGATCATGACCTGAGCCGAAGTCGGACACTCAACCGACTGAGCCATCCAGGCGCCCGGGTATCCCCAAATCTTAAAGCTGACTCCCTCAAAAGGCTGGTTATGTGGGGTGGTGAAAAAAAAAAAAAGAAGGAAAGAAAGGACTTAATGGAACCTAGCCTCTTGTGACATTGGATAGATTCCTTAAAGATTCTGCCTCAGTTTCCTTATCTATAAAATGGAGTCAATAAGAGTAGCTGTATTACAATTTTTGAGATTAAATGAGTTAATCCACATAAAGTACTTTGAATACTTTTTGGCTATAGCAAGCGCTCAGTCAATAACTGTTGTTATTATAACTCCAAGACTCCTTCCTTTGACCCAAGCTCATTTGACTGCAACTAAAATCCTCTCCCTGCCTTCAGGTTCTACTCTCTCATTGGCTGAATGAAATTCATATCAAGAAGGAGAGCAAGCCTAGCTGGAATTGTGAAGGCATGTCTGTTGCTGGAACCCTGTGAGAAAATATTACTTAAAAGGGACAAAGTCTAGGGGCGCCTGGGTGGCTTAGTTGGTGAAGCATATGACTCTTGATGTTGGCTCAGGTTACGATATCATGGTTTGTGAGATCAAGCCCCTTGTTGGGCTCTGTCCTGATAGCACTGGGCCTGCTTGGAATTCTCTCTCTCTCTTTCTGCTCTTCCTCTATTCATGCTGCTCTCTCTCTCTCTCTCTCTCTCTCTCTCAAAATTAATAAACTTTCAAAAGGGGGGGCAAAGTCTACATGTTTGAGAGTAGTCATGCCCCTACACAGAATAGTAGGGGCCGCCATAAGCTGTTTGCTCAATAGGGAGACCAACTTAGGGATTCCCATCAGAGCAGCATCCTGAGATTTCGATTTTGTTCTAGGAAGGCTCCTCAAATACAAGCTGATGCGGTGGGTCAGAGGCCCCAGGTAGTGGACAGGACACTTGGTTTCCAGTCTTGCCTTTGTGTTGACCAAACCATCAGCTTTTAAAGCGTCAGTCTCTGTGGCCATTGTAAAGGATGAGTAGGGGTCTGAGGGCTCTATCCATAGCAAAAAGTCTGTTTAAATCCAAAAGTCTGTTTGTAGGTGGCTTTTAGTCAGTCGAGCTAATTGTTTGTCTATTTTGCTGATTCTTTTCAAAGAACCAGCTTTTAGTTTCATTGATTTCTTTCCTATGGTTTTTCTAGTCTCTATTTCCTTAAATTTTCACTTTAATTAGTTAATTAATTAATTATTATTTGGGGGTGCCCGGGTGGCTTAGTTGGTTAAGCGCCTGGCTTGGGCTCAGGTCATAATCTCACAATTCGTGGGTTCGAGCCCAGCATCGGGCTCTGCGTGGACAGCTCAGAGCTGGAGCCCACTTCAAGTTCTGTGTCTCCTTCTCTCTGCTCCTGCCCTGCTCATGCTCTGTCTCTGTCTCTCAAAAATAAAAATAAAAGAAAGTTTAAAAATAATGATTTTTATTTATTTTTTATTTTATTTTATTTTTTATTTTAGAGAAGTCTGTGCCTTTATTGGTGGAACAGCCTGTGGGGTGCCTAGGTGGCTCAGTCAGGTAATTGTCCGACTCTTGGTTTTGGCTCAGGTCATGATTTCATGGTTTGTGAGTTGGAGCCCCACATCGGGCTCCATGCTGACAGTGCAGAGCCTGCTTGGGATTCTCTCTCTCCCACTCTCTCTGCCCCTCCCCCTCTTGATCTCTCTGTCTCTCTCTCAAAATAAATGAAATTAAGAAGATAGAAAAAATTTATTGGTGAAACAGGCTACTTGAGAGGGATAAAGCTGAGAAGTAGGTGGCCCCGACGACAGGTCGGCCAGGCTTCACAGGCTTGTGGATGATGGAGAACTCATCCGTGTAGTGGCCAATCGTCTGGGACTTGATTTCTACCTAGTTGAAGATCTTGCCATTGTAGACATCCACCATGCTGCCCACCATCTTGGGCAGGATGGAACATGCTTCTTAACCACCTCCAGCTTCCCTATGTGGGAAGCCTCTTTCTTGACCTTGCACGGGAGCTTCAGTAGGGAGTGCTGCGTCCTCCACAGACCTGGGCTGAGCCTCGTGTCTTTTGGGCACCGCATCAACTGCTTGTAGGACGTGTCCAGCAGCTGGTTCAGGTCTGCCCGGGTAGGTGAGCTTGCGGAAGGTGCGCTTCTCCTGCTCCATCTTGTGCCATCTTGTCGGCTCTTCCTAAATTCCCATTTTAATCACCATTTCCCTCCTTCTGCTCATTTTAGGTTTAGTTTATTCCTTTTGCAGTATCTCAGGATGGAAGATCAGGTTATTGGTTTGAGATCTTTCTCCTGAATATAAGCAGCCACAGCTATGAATTTCCCTCTAAGCACCGCGATAGCTGAGTTCTGTACATTTTGATACGTTGTGTGCTCATTTTCATTCACCTCAAATTATTTTTTTTAAGTTTTACTTACTTAAGTAATCTCTACACCTGTCATGGGGCTGGAACTCACGACTCCGAGATGAAGAGTTGCACGCTCCTCCAACGGAGCCAGCCAGGCACCCCACCTGAAAGCATTTTTTTTTTTTAATTTTTTTTTTTTTCAACGTTTTTTATTTATTTTTGGCACAGAGAGAGACAGAGCATGAACGGGGGAGGGGCAGAGAGAGAGGGAGACACAGAATCGGAAACAGGCTCCAGGCTCTGAGCCATCAGCCCAGAGCCTGACGCGGGGCTCGAACTCACGGACAGCAAGATCGTGACCTGGCTGAAGTCGGACGCTTAGCCGACTGCGCCACCCAGGCGCCCCTGAAAGCATTTTTTTGATTTCCCTTTTGATTTCTTCTTTAATCCATTGGTTATATAGAAGTGTAGTGTTTAATTTCCACATGTTTGTGAGTTTCCCCAATTTTTTCCTGCTATTGATTTCTAATTTCATTCCATCGTGATCAGAGAACATACTTTGTGTTGTTTCTCTCCTTTTTAATTTATTGAGATTCGTTTTGTGGCTCCCATAAGAAAACACCATAGACTGGGTAGATTGAACTACAGAAATTTCTTTTCTCACCATTCTGGAAGCTGCGAAGTCCAAGGTCAAAGTGCCAGCCCATTTGGCTTTGGTGAGAGCCCTCTTGCAGACTGTTGCCTTTTCACTGTGTCCTCAAATGGGGAAGAGAGAGAGACAGTCAGTGAGCTCTCTGGTGCTTCCTCTTTATAAGGACACTTGTTCCATCAGTCACTTGAAGTCTATAGTCAACTTTCAAAGAATACTTCAGCTGTGTGGGGCATACAGCAGTTCGGCTTGTAAGGATTGTTACGTCTATGAAGCTATCCTTGTAAAACAAATAAATAATGAGATTAGCATTATACTTTTTAAAAATGGACAAGTAGGGGCCTGGAGCAGTGAGGAAGCCAGGATCCCAGTGAACGAGCCTGAGCAGGGCCAGCAGTCAAGTGTTTTAAATGCACCCAGTGTTACCTTTCCATCAAACTAAACTGCCTCCCTTATGGACCAGTGAGGAGGTAGCAGATGTTCACATTGTGTGTGTGCATACGTGTGTGACAGAGAGGGACAGACAGACATGGAGAGAAAGTGCACGAGCAATTGCAATGTTAAATTTCTGTTTATCCTGGAGCTATAGTCAGGTTTAATCATTCTTGGAATTCTGGTACATGAACAGGGTGTAGTTTGGGTCTCATTATTTACACAACATTCTCCTCTCCCTCTTGCCTGAGGGGGAAAGGGGCTTTCTCTAGAGGCAGCGGAGACCTCCCCACCTTATCTTTCCTAGCCGAAAGCCCACAAGCATGCCTGCTGCCTTCACAGGACTGTGTTTCAAATGTGCACGGGGGTGTCAGACTGATCATTAATAAGACAGAGAAGTTGCACACAGCTTCTCTCTTCTTTGCTTCCTGCCTTCCCTCATTCTCACCTGGCTGTCGACGTAGTAGACATTCAATCAATATTTATTGATTTGGTTTTGTAATGAGGCCAGGCTAAGTTATACTGTAGTTAATGAACTAGTGACTTCAGGGAGAGGTGGATTTGACAGAGAGCCCTGCAGACTCCTGGAGTCTCTCTGAGAAGAACGGTAGATGAAGACTGAGGAAGGAAATAAGAGGCAGCACGGCAGCACAGCGAGAGGGGGGACACCCGGACGCTGGTCCTGCTGCTGAGGCTCATCACGTCTTAGGGGGAGCCACAGCCTCTGTCTCCCTGACTGTTCCCTGTCGGGGCTCAACGTAAAGGTCTCTAGGGTTTACTTCTCCTTTAACATTTTCTCTGCAAAATACTGCATTCCTTTGCTTCCTTGCTTTCATACTCCTACTCCGATTTAACATTTACAGAACACATACTAAGTTCCAGGCACCAAGTAGACCGGAGGATGAGAGATGGGGACAGGGACGCAGAGATAAAAAGTGAACCGCTGCAGCCCTTGAACCCATCTTGTTGGCTGGAGAGAGAGAATGGGAGACATCCACATGGAACACAGATAACTGGGCAGAATTCGGCTGATAGCTCTTGGGGTAACTCCCACATGCCTGCCTGTCCAGATGACGCTGGCCTCAGGAAGCTGGGGAACTGAGGCAAAGCTGGGGCGAAGCTGGGAGGTGGGAGGGCACAGTGGGATTCTCCTGAGTAATTATGTTTGAGGAGTGATAGATCATCTCTCACTTGGCCACTGGGGATCATTAGAAAGTAATGGACGTGATGGCTGTGTGTCTAGGTATTTGGGGTGGAGCACCTGGAGGTGTTTGTGCTATAGACTGTGTCCATCAAATCGGCTCCCCGTGTTCTCTGACATCAGTTGCTCTGACGAGCATGTGTTTCTCAGAGAGCAACAGAGTTCAGGTTGGCGTGGAAAGAGGCCCATGGATCTTCTTGGGCTATACCCCTGGAATAGTGTCAATGCAACCTGACCTGCTGAGCATATGGCATCACCTCGACTCAGCTTAGCCCTACAGCTGACGATGGCAGATCCCACGTGTGTGTCCAACAGAGCTTGCAACCAAGGCCAAAGCGCAAAAAAAAATAAAATAAAATAAAATAAAATAAATAATTAAAGAAATCCCAAGGGACTGTGAGCCTGAATAATCTTGCTGTCGTGCACAGGAGCAGTCCATAGCATCCACTTTTGGGCTATTGGATGACAGGACTCCAGTAATGCATTCACTACACCTGTCTTCACATGGGGCCAAAGAAGGAGAAATCCCACCTAGATCCGTGCACGCAGCCAGAAAGAGAGGCGAGGTGGGGGTAATTAAAATTCCACAATGGCAGTAAAAATGGCAGCACAACTCAAATGATTGCTTACCGTGGGCCAGGCTCTGTGTTAAGTGCTTTCTATACGTTATCTTACTTGGTTCTCAATCCCGTGAGATAGGTAGCATTGTTGTCCCCATTTTTAGTGACAGGGAAAGCAAGTCTTAGAGAATTCAAGCAAACAGCACAATAATTAAAATCCAGACGGGGTGGGGCGCCTGGGTGGCTCAGTCGGCTGAGCATCCGACTTCGGCTCAGGTCATGATCTCACAGTTCGTGAGTTCGAGCCCCGCGTCGGGCTCTGTGCTGACAGCTCGGAGCCTGGACCCTGTTTCGGATTCTGTGACTCCCTCTCTCTCTCTGCCCCTCCCCCGCTCATGCTCTGTCTCTCTCTCTGTCAAAAATAAATAAAAAATTAAAAAAAAAAAATCCAGACGGGGTAACTCCTAACGACTCAATCTTAACCATTACCTGGTGTTGCACTTCCAATGGGGTCTCTTTTACCATAAGCGAAAACGAAGCATCAGAACACACACCCTGGAACATCTTTCTTTTCCCATGGCTTGAGTTTTGATCTGAGTGTTTTTGTGTTTCCGGGGCGTTTTTGTTGGGTGCGTGGTTTCATCGTTGTAAGCTACCACAAATCCTTGATGGCAGTAGGCACATCTCAAAGCACAATGAACTAAAAAGGCGGCAGAACACACACAGAGATCACGGAAATCGGCTCCAGCCTCTGTCTGGTTATCACTGCTTTGGGGTGGGGGCTGGGGGTGTTGTCTCCGTGGCTGCCAGACAGAAGGTTATTTGAACTTGGCTGGCTCTGAGAGCCAACAGAGTGAACTTGGAGAGAAAGATAAACATACAACAACGGTTCAAAGCTTCAGGTGTTATGATTGCTAATTGAGAAAGGCTCTAAATAATACCTGCTGGTGTGTAGGAATTTCACTCCCAGGGATTAGTGGCTCAGGTAACACTGGGATTCTGTTCCTTCAGATTCGCCCTTAAAGAAAATTAAAAATGTGGTGTCGCAGTCAATCAGGAGTGGGTATGCCTCGGAGTAACCCAGGGCAGCTAAACAGCACGTTCACCTTTGAACTCCTTCGGTTGGACTCTTCACACACACACAGTCTCTCTCTCTCTCTCTCTCTCTCTCTCTCTCTCTCACACACACACACACACACACACACACACACACATTCCTACACACACACACTCTCTCTCTCTCTCTCTCTCTCTCACCTGCACAACATACTTCTGGCAAAGCCACTGCAGCTGTACTAACCTGCCCAAGTTCCTTTCTGGGCCCAGCCCAGTCAGCATTTTCCCAGGCCCAGGCTCACTTTAGCCGCCCTGCTTGTATTCCCTCAGAGCAGGGCCACACGGTCCCTGACCCCAAATCACATATGTGTGAGGATTGGAAGTTGCCGAAGTAGGAGAGGGTGTGCCGAGCCGGTGGAAGCCGGGGGCCCCTCCGCTGACCTCCTCAAGGGGACCACCCAGCATCGCAAGCCCCATTCCGGCTTCCTCGTCTTCCAGAGACAGCTTGGGGCGGGGGACTGGGTTTGGGGAGACACGCAGCCTGGGTCGAGTCCCCGTTGTGAGGCCTTGGACAACTCCGTAAACGTCTGAGTCCCGATTCCCTCAGCTGTAACATAGAGTGAGCATGTCACAGAGTCGTGGCGAGTATCAAATCCCATGCTTGGTCCCGACGTGCTATCCCAGCGGGGGCTCTTAGCAGCGACTCTTCTGGCGGATGAGTTGTAAAATGTCTCTCGTACTCACTCCTGACTCACACTGGCAAACTTCCCTGCCAGATGAGTCAGCTCTATGTTAACATTACTTCAAAAATTAAAAAAAAAACCACACGAGGCGCCAATACGCTACCCAGATTACCGTCACAAGAGAGCATCTTTGTGCTGTTTCTAACAAATGAAAGCATGAGGAGAGAACACTTTAAAAACCTTTGTTTTCGTGTGTAAAAATTTCAAGAGTAAGCTTACATGTCGAGTGACACAGGCTGCCATCGTCACGTGTGACTTTGAAGGCTCAGAAACAGTGCCCTCTTCCCTCCCGGGAGGCTCAGTTCTTCCGGGAAGTGTTTAATGGGGCTAATTAAGTACTAATGTTGATAAGCAAAATGTGACACACCACAGTGGCCCAGGAGGAGAAAACAGCAGAAGAGAGGGAAGCTGCAGATACTGAATATAAAATACCTCTTTTCAGAATTTTTCTGAACACGGTGCCGTTAAATACCTTCCCAGTGGCGAAGATGATTGTAGATACCACTTCTTCACACCTGCTCTGTCCCGGGCACAATTTGGCATCTAAGAGACTTTGTCTTTCTTCTGCCTTGTAGCACTTACCACAACTGTAGTGACGTCAGTGTTTGTTAGAGTCGATTGAATGCTG
Source organism: Panthera uncia (assembly GCF_023721935.1). Classification (NCBI taxonomy): domain Eukaryota; kingdom Metazoa; phylum Chordata; class Mammalia; order Carnivora; family Felidae; genus Panthera; species Panthera uncia. The sequence goes on from NC_064812.1 coordinate 35,773,888, forward strand.
ATCTCTCTCACTAGAGGACAAGCTCCAGGAAGGGACGGGCGGGTCTGTGCTGTTCCCTGTTCTACTGCCCATGTCTAGCAGGGTGTCTGGCCCATGGCAATGCTTAGTAAATGCTCTCTGAATGAATGGATGAGCTACAGTCCTTGCAGGAAAGTTAGCAAGGTAGGCATTATGATCTCCATTTTACAGATAAGGAAATGAGTGCTTTAAAAAGTTAAGTGACTCTCCGAGGAGATACTGCTTTGTGTGCTGGGAACCCAATCAAAGTCTGTTGATTCCAAACACATTTGCTCTCTTGCCTACTAAAGTAACTATTTATTTTATTATATATCTTTTTTTATTTTAGAAGGCGTGAGTGGTGAAGAGGGGCAGAGGGAGAGAGAAAGAGAAGGAATCCCAAGCACGTTTCATGTTCAGTTTGGATCCCAACGTGGGGCTCGATCCCAAGACCTGGGATCATGACCTGAGCCAAAATCAAGAGTTAGACGCCCAACCATCTGAGCCACCCAGGAGCCCCTGAAGTGACTATTTAAATGAGAGTCTCCTTTGAGTTGCCTTGGCTGGGTTGTGTAGACCCTGAAGAATATTTGACAATAAACATCTTCCTGGGTTTAGCTCCTTTCTCTGGCCCTTCATCTCCCTCATGGGTTATATGGCCTTACCTTTAGCTTCTCAACTCATTTACTCTTTCCCATCCTACTTTGTGCTGCCTGTGTTGTCAGCCCTTTTCTTTTTGCTTTGTGCAGAGGGTCCATCTCAAGACAGTCCTCATTTAGTCCTTCTTAGCCCTAGTCCCTTCCTCTTCCCCAGGATTCCCAGCCAGGAAGCTGCTCGAAGTAAATCTCACCACAGTTACCCCATGTGATGAACACCCACCTTGACTCCCTGGCTAGAGCCAACAAGAACCTCCTTATTGCCAAATCCAATAAACACTCCAGTGTTCTCACCCTTCTTGTACTTGAATCTGCATTTTCTACCAGTGCCTGCTCCTACTGGAAACCACTTGTGGTCCCCACTCCTACCCCTTCTCCTTGGCAGCCCTTCTTCCTCTAACTTCGTCGCAAATGGTGGTGTTTCAGGGTTCTCGTTTCATCCTCTGTAGTCTCCCTGGAGAACCTCATCTACTCCCCCGGGGCTTTGAAATCATCTTTATCCAGAGATTCTCAGTGTTAGTGGGCACGAGGGTAACCCGAAGGAGGCCGCAGATCATCCTGAGTGCTGATTTGGCAGGGCAAGACGCTGCGTTCAGATGATTCAGTGCAGGTTGAAACCACAGGATGAAACCCTGTGCTGTAGCTCAATTTCCCAACATCACGCTCTTCCAAGGTCTAGACGGTGTAGACGGCTTGATGTCTCCTTGGCTGTGGTAGTCATAGCAATGTGCTGCCCAGATCCCCCTTCAGGGAAGTACTTTCTGCCCCAGCTACAGGGGCTGCTGTTTGTATCCAGCTTTCAGCTGTCCACCCCTTCCAGCATTGCCTCAGCTGGAGAGACCCTCCTGGTCCAAGGTCACGCTGCTTCTCAGGCAGCCACATCCAGTCACTCATCAGTGTGGGATATGAAGCCTCTGCCATCTTGGCCCAACTTGGAATGGCTCTGAAAGGCCATGTTAGTTCTTCTTTTTTTTTTTTTTTAAGTTTATTTTTATTTATTTTGAGAGAGAGAGAGAGCAAGCAGGGGAGGGGCAGAGAGAGAGGGAGACAGAATCCCAAGCAGGCTCAGTTGCTGTCAGTGCAGAGCCCAATGGGGGGCTCAAACTCAGGAACCATTAGATCATGACCTGAGCCAAAATCAAGAGTCAGACACTTAACCAACTGAGTCCCCCAGGTGCCCCATGGCCATCCTAGTTCTAAAGGTCCCCGAGAGGTGAGCTGATGGGCCGGTTATCTAATGATGTGTAACAAACCACCCCAAAGTGTAATGGTTTAAGACAATGGCAACACTTACTTTGCACATGAATCTGCAGTCTGGGCTGGTCTCCATGTTGAAGAAGGGACAAAACGATTATTCGTCTCTACTCCACCCAGCGTTTTCTGGGGTAGCTTGGAGGTTGGGGCCGGGCGCATTTAAAAGCTCGCTCACTCACTCATGGGTCTGGCACCTGGACTGGGCATGCTCAAACTGCAGACAGCTAGACTGCTGGCCTCCTCAGACTTCTCTCTCTACCTACTACATGATTTCTCTACATGCTCTTTCCAGCATGGAGACTTCAGGGAAACCAAACTTCTTACTTGTTGACTCAGGGCTCCTAAAATGCATATGGTGAGAGAGGAAGCCAGGCAGAAGCCATATTGCCTTTTATACCTAGCCTTAGGAGTCATGCAGCATCACTCTGGTCAAGCAGTTTAAAAGTCCCCCCAAGTTCGAGAATATAGACTATAGACCCCACCTCTCCTCGGAGGAACTTCGAACTCACGGTAAGAACATGTGGGATGGGACACAGTTCGTGGGGCCATGTTTGGAAAATATACTCTGCCTCAGCCAAGGCAGTCATTAGGCCTGCCCTGCAGCTGGATCTCTCCTTCTGCCTACTCCTGTTTCTTTCCCCTCCTTTCTGTGTTGCATTCAAGAGCACACCCTAAGAAATACCTTGTTCATCAAACTGGGTCTCAGAGCCTGTTTCCCAGGAACTGACCCTGCAAGACTGGCCGCCCAAAACCAACATGTCCAAGCAAAATCAGCATCTTTCCCTGGTGTATGCCACCCCATCTTCTCCTCCTCTCTGTGCTTTAGCTCAGTGAATGGCCCCGCCCCTGTCTAGCATCAGCCCCTTCCCTCAGGCACTCTCCATGTCTGCCTCTCTGGGACATCCTCTAGGACATCATTCGCACATGTCCATTTCTCTTCTTTCCCTGGCCTTGTCCAAGCCACCCCATCTCTCACTCCGATCTGCACAATAGTCCCATAACTAGTCCTCCGCGCCCACCCTTGCCTCCCTACAGCATCAACTCTTACTTGTTGCCAGAATGATCTAAGTCCCATATTTGAATATTTTATGTGATAACGCCCAGACCACTTGCCTTCCTCTGGAGTACCCATCTCTCATCCCTGACCATCACACTCACTCACTCTGAGTTTCTTTCAGTTCCTTTGTTATGTTATGAGCATGGTAAAAATCTCTCTACCCTTTCAGGGATGTTCCTCTTGGTGGATGGGACGGTTCTTCTCCCACATCGCAGACCATCCTATGTATTTACGTTTCAGATTTTGGTCCAAATTTCAATTCCTCTGAAAGCCCTCCCTGACCCCTAGACTGGGTGAGGGGCCCTGACCTGAGCTCCGGAAGTGCCCCTCCCACCACTGCACAGCCACGCTTCATGGAAATCACATTGTGACCACCTTTCCTGGAGGTTGGAAGTTCCACCAGGGCAGTGACATTGCCATCTGGTTCACCAATGTAGCCAAGACACTTAGCCCAGTGTGTGGCACACAGGGGGCACTCAGGCTGCCATGTACCATAGAGCAGGTTGTGCACTGGTCAACTCCAAGGAGCAACAGATACATAACCTGTGCTGTGGACACATCCTCTAGGATTATGCAGTACCCACCCTAAGCACATGCAGTGGCCAGCCAGAAGTTTTCATCGTATAATCAAAAGAATTGATGAATTATGCTATCTCTGGTGCTCTCTGTGAGCCATGAGATTGATGCTTGGCAAAAGGAAAATTATCTGATTTCAGCCATCTCTTTTCAAATGCCGAAGAATGCAACACTGGCAACTAGAAAAGAGAAAGAAAAAGCCTAAAACACGGGTTCTCAATCCTGGATGCACACTAGAATTACTTGGGAAGTGCTGGAAAAATACAGATGCCTGGGCCTCACCACAGACCCATAATAGAAGCTCCGGGGGTGGGGCCTAGCAGGGGGATTTTTTTTACTTTTTCCCAGGTATCTTTCCTGTCCAGCCAAGGTTGAGAGGCTCTGGCCTAAAGAGCCTCCAAGCACGTCCAGGGAGCTTAAGAAACCCACCAGCAATCATTAACCTTGCTCTCAAACACCTCACTCAGGAGCCACAGGGCTGAGCGCCCAAGATGAAAACCTTTTTTGGGTTAAATGTACTTCTCTGGGCTTTGGACCTCAGATGCAGACCTGAGTTTGTCATAACCATCAGTTCACAGTACGTCGTCTTCATCGGTCCATGCAAGGCCCTCTCTCGTATTTATTCCCTTTTACTCCATTCTCCCTTGAGTTTCTCACCCCCTCACCACAGGCAACCGTCCTCATATACTTGATGCATGTACAACGTACACTGGTGTTCATATGCATTCTTGTGAAAATGTGTTTTGCTGCTCTATATACCTGTCCTTGTGTTATGTAAATGCATTATGCTCTAGCCTTATTCTGATAGTTCATTTTTCACTCCATCCAGTCTTTTGTTCCTGTCTGCTGTCGAGTATTCCAGTCCATGCTTCCAACATATTTTCCCCATCCACACCCCCAGTGGTACCCACCCACATTGCTTCTAGCTCCCAAACACCACAGCACTGGAAGAGCCATGCTTGTGTATGTCCCCTTGTATACCTGCGTGACAGTTTACCTGGGGTAAATACCCTCTCGGGTTTATTAGCTATGTATTTTAGGTCTCATTACTTACATGTTTTTGCATAATGGCATAATGGACACTTTTATTCCAATATACCAAAAAGAAAAATCCAAGTGATTTGTGTAATATGTTGACTATAATAATGGGGCCTAAACAATATGGGTGAGTGGCTGTAAGAAAACAATGTAACACATTCTTTTTAAAAAAAATTTTTTTTTTAACGTTTATTTATTACTAAGAGACAGAGACAGAGCATGAGCATGGGAGAGGGAGAGATGGGGGGAGACACAGAATCCGAAGCAGGTTCCAGGCTCTGAGCTGGCAGCACAGAGCCCAAGGTGGGGCTCAAACTCATGAACCGCAAGATCATGACCTGAGCCGAAGTCGGATGCTCAACTGACTGAGCCACCCAGGCACTCCACAATGTAACACATTCTTAATGCCACAAGAAGAGCTGGGAATCTTGGCATCTGTGTGTCATTTAAACCTGATGCTCTATCAGGCTGAATTTTAGTAAAGGAGGTAGTTTCCATGAGGGACCACTGGATCACCTTAAATGAAATCTCAGTGAAATGTAAGCATTTCTTGGATTGTTCCAAAATGTCACTGGGTAAGACTTCTGACTCCTGTAGATGTTAGCTGAACCTCTTACAGGTTCAAAAGGGGCAAACACTAAATCCAGAAATTAGGTGGTATGCATTAAACCTAACCTCTATTGACAAAACTAGGCAGAATCGGATATTCTAGCGTGGGAAAGAATTAAATGTTGCCAAAACTCTGCTTGTTATAATCAGCATTGTAAGCTGAATGGAATGTTTAGAGGCGACCCTTCAACATTTGATGGGCAAATATTCTGAGTAGTAGTAGTTCACTGAAAATCCTTTGTATAATTGCTGTGTTATGAATGCACTGATGCCCCTGAGATTTCCAAACCATCTGTGTTTCAAAGCAGGTGTTACTTTAGCAGAAGTAGTAGGTTGATGCTGAGACTTTCAACAGCTTCCCTGCTCGCCAGGAAGCCTCAACAGTTACCCAGCATTTACTCTCTGGCTGGTAGAGGGTAGTGGTTAATATCTCAGGTCACTTACTAGTTCTGTCACTTAGGGCAAGGTGATCAGCTGCTCTGTGTCTCAGTTTTCTCACCCGTACCACAGGATGGTGTTAAGACACGCCCTTTGGTGGCAGTGGCAGGATTAAAGAGGATACCACATGTGAGGCACTTTGAATATAGTAAGTCTCCCAGTGTCATAAGCCCTGGAGATACCCAGCAAGTATCCTTGTGATGATTTGTTTGGGCATCGTGGACAGAGCTGGGACATTTGAAGTCCAAGTGATTTCTTTACATTTTTTTTTAAACGTTTATTTATTTTTGAGACAGAGAGAGACAGAACATTAACAGGGGAGGGGCAGAGAGAGAGGGAGACACAGAATCTGAAACAGGCTCCAGGCTCTGAGCGGTCAGCACAGAGCCCGACGCGGGGCTCGAACTCACGGATCGTGAGATCATGACCTGAGCCGAAGTCGGACGCTTAACCGACCGAGCCACCCAGGTGCCCCAACAAGTGATTTCTTTAAATTAATTTATTTAACAGGACTGCCCTTTGCTGGCTAATCCCATAGCATATGCTTTTCTGCTCTCTGACTCCCTGTGTCCCCAGGTTAACCAAACCACACAAACTTTCTTCACTCATCCATGGCCGGAGACAGTCTGCATTTCCGTCACTTGTTTTGTCTACCCAGTTAGATGAAAATTGGAGGGAAGTAAACCAAGAAACAGACTCTTAAGTATAGAGAACAAACTGATGATCACCAGAGGGGAGGTGGGTAACCGATAGGTTAGATAGATGATGGGAATTAAGGAGGGTACGTGCTCTGAGGAGCACCGGGTGATGAAGGGAAGTGCTGAATTACTATCTCATACACTTGAAACTAATATTACACTGCATGTTAACTAACTGGAATTTAAATAAAAAAAGTATCTTCAAGTAAAAATAAAATAATAATAAAATTGCAGGGAAGTGATGATGTCTTCTCAGAAAGCCCTTGGCAAGTTCAAGGACACACGATAGACTGCTAGAACGCTTCTGTATAAATTTACAAAGTCTTTTTCAATTTTGCCCATATAAGAATTGTACTCTCTTTTTAATGTTTATTTATATCTGAGAGAGAGAGAGAGAGAGAGAGTGAGCGTGTGCGTTGGCAGGGGAGGAGCAGGGAGAGAGGGAGGGAGAGAATCCCAAGCAGGCTCCACACTCAGCACAGAGCCCAACACAGGGCTTGATTTCATCAACCATGAGATCATGACCTGAGCCCGATCAGAAGTCAGTCGTTTAACCAACTGAGCCACCCAGGCGCCCTGTACTTTCTTAATATATTCAATAAATGTATTAATGAAACCTGAACAGTGTAGCTTTTCCTTCCCTCTCCCAGAGAGAAGTTAGGCTAGTGTTTTTCTGCAGGCAGCTTTAGCCACTTCCTCCATTGGACGGCTCCTTTTTCGCCAAAGCTCCCAACAGGGTCAGCACTGATCTGCTTTGGACACACATGGATCTGCAGTCCCACTACTTTTTTCATGGAAGGACTTGCTGTTGAAGTCACTGAGCAGCACAAATCCTGTTTTGTGTGTGTGCGTATGTGTGCACGTGTGTGTGTCAGCCTCGCGGTGCTCACATGCCATTGCAGGCCGTTATCATTCATTATGATGAAACATTATTACCTTTTGCAGGTAGGAAGTTGGATGCATTTCAATTGCTTCACTCAGCCACTAATTGATTCATGTAGTTTTCTGACATTCAAGTTTAGACGTATTTCTTCCATAAACAGGAGCAATACTTTCCATTTGGGGAGATAGCCTGCCCATTCTACGATGCTCCCTCATAAAGCACAAGCTGATTTCTGCAGACCTTCTGTAAAAAATGTTTCCTCTTCTGATATGATTTCTTTGTTTAGCAGACTCGATGGGTGCTACTGATGACGTGGTGGGTTTTAGTTCTGTACTTCTACATTCAAGGAATGTCTTTACTTACATGTTTTAAAAGTTTATTTATTTATTTTGAAAGAGAGGGAGGGAGAGAGAGAATCCCAAGCAGGCACGATGCTCAGAGCAGAGCCTGACGCAGGGCTGGATCCCACGATTGTGAGATCATGACCTAAGCCAAAATCAAGAGTCAGTCGCTTAACCAACCGAGCCACCCAGGCACCCATCAAGGAATTTTTATAAGCACCATAGCTACCTTTCTCTTCTTAACTTCAATATTAATTTTTTTTTTTTTTTGAGGGAGAGAGGGACAGAGCATGAGTGGGGGAGGGGCAGAGAGAGAGGGAGGCACAGAATCTAAAGCAGGCTCCAGGCTCTGAATTGTCAGCATAGAGCCCGACATGGGGCTCGAACCCATGGACCACAGGATCATTACCTGAGCCCAAATTGGACACCCAAGTGACTGAGACACCCAGGAGCCCCAATATTTCATTTTGTTATTGTGTACCGTACCTTATCTCAGAAAAGATTTACGATGGCTAGTTTAAGAAAAACATTCCTTTCTCACATCATTTGTTTAGCAAATCTTGCTGCATCCTCTAAGTTTTGAATTGATGATCTTATTCATTCTTTCACGATCTTGAATCCCAGCCTTTGGAGCAGAAACCAGAAGTCCAACAGGCAAGGGCTGTGGGACAAAGTGAAGACAGGGTGGGAAGGAGCCAAAGCAACCGGATGTGACTCCCTTCACACTTAGAGTCTTAATTGTCTGCTCCTGTTCATATTTATTTCCAATCAAAGCCCATGGCTAAGTCATGTTGACTCTCATTCTCTGGAAGGGAAGGAAGCCAGATCAGTTGATGTCCTCATGTCCTTCTTGGCATCAACTCAGACATTTAATCCTGAAGCCCTCTCAGGAGTATCCAGGTGAGACATTAGGCAGCACTTGGTGCATGCTATTCGTCTTCCCATGCTGGTTAAAGCAGTTCAGATTCAAGCTCCCTCCGCCATGTCTCTAACCACCACCAGTCCCAGGACAGCTTGTTTCTTCTGCATCAAATTTAGTTTGTCTCTGAGCTCAGGAGCACCGGGGGTCTTTGGAAAGATAGGGTGCTGGCATTCTTGTGTCCCCCACACACCTCCCAGAGCCCCTCCGTGTGTCATCCTCCCCCAGGCTCTTCCTGTTAGTCTCTAGGTGGTCTCTTTCTCTGTGGCCACTGTGGCCACTCCCTACATCTCACTCAGCCTTTGGAGGACTGCCTTTCAGAACTCATTCCCTCCTAAAACTTTCTAATTGCTAGTGTCTAACCTCAAAGCAAAAATGTGTGTCTGTACCCAAAATTTTATTTATTTATTTGTTTGTTTGTTTGTTTAAAGTAGGCTCCACACCCAACTTGGGGCTTGAACTCACGATCCTGGGATCAAGAGTCCCATGCTGTACTGACTGAGCCAGCCAGGTACTGTCCCCCCCACCCCCCATTTCATTTGTAATCATTGTAAAAAAGTTCTTCAGAATGTGACTGTAAGAGTGTCTTTTAAATACTTATGTGAGTAAAAATGACTAATCTAGGGGTGCCTGGATGGCTCAGTCAGTTGAATGTCTGACTCTTAATGTGGCTCAGGTCATAATTCCAGGGTCATAGGATTGAGCCCTGAGACCAGCTCCACGCTGAGCATGGGGCCTGCTCAGCATTCTCTCTCTCTCCCTCTGCCCCTCCTCCACCCATCACCACTGCTCGTGCACTCTCTTTTTCTCTCTCTCTAAAATAAAAAATAAAACAAATATATATATTTTTTAAATTGGCTAGTCTAGTGTGGCTCAAACAGCAACTGCTCCCAAAGGACCCAGACACCTTCCTTTGAAAAGTCACACGTTCACTTGAATTTGAATTTCTCTCATGCTCACGAGAATCTCTTGATCTCCTTCATTATTGCCTCAGAGCCTCATTAACTAATTATTTGACCCCTGACTTGTTTAATTACAGAGTGAGTTGAGTATTGTTGGGATAGCTTCTTGTAGAAGTTAAAAGCGTAGGCCTCAGTCCCATAGATCTGGATTAACATAGACTCTGCCTCTGTCTCAGCTGGCTGACTGTAGGCGAGTTGTCTCATGTCTTGATACTCAGTTTCTTCATCTGTCAAGGGGGCATGGTCACACCTGTGTGGTCCTACAGATCACATGAGAAAACGCATATTGAACAGCCCATCGAACAGTCTGTAGTAGTGACCTGGATGGAACGTCTGCCTGTTATTGTACTGGCAAGAGCCTGAGAGGGGGTTCCAAACTGGTTTTGGTAGAGTGTAGACACTCCTGAAGACAGCGATGCATAGGGATGGGTAGGGGTTGGGCAGGGAGGGTGTCCCAGGCAGGTGCTGTGTGCCCCAGATCCAAGATGGGGAGTGGCCAGGAGTGAGGCTGCAGAGAGAATTCTCAGCTAGACCATCAAAGACCACCTAAACCATTCTTAGAAGCTCGGTTAGGATGCTGTTGCATTAATTCAAATGCAAAACCTCAGTGCTCTAAGTGGGAGGCAGAGCAAGGAGAATGTGAAGCAGTCGACAGATATGAGAGATTTAGGGGGTAAAATTGAAAAGTTTTGGTGATTCATCAGATGTATGGGGCTCAGTCAGCCCGAATTCAACAACTATTTGTTGAGTACACCCTCTGTTCCAGGTAGGACTTTGACTGATTTACTTCCTTATCAACCCCTGGGCCAAATGTCCGGCAGAACTCCTCGTCCACCCCAGAGGCCAGGCTGCTTTTACCGGGGGCAGGGCTCTGACCCTGCCCTGTAGAGTGTGCTCAGGGTAGCCCCGGGCCATTCTGATTTTAGAAAAGGCAGGGCTTTAACGAGAGCTGTCAACACTTGAGGATTTGGGAGCCAGATTACCCCGTTGGTAGATTCTCTCAGCCTTTAGACTCCTTGCTCTGAAAGCCTGCTTTGTGATCAGTGTGGTGACCTAAAGAAAGGGTGAGGGAGGGACAGTCACCCAATATCACTACTGCCATGTGGTCATTTGGATGATCTATAGCCAACAGAGGAGGATGAGGGTGGAGAAGATCCCAAGCCATGACCGAAAACACCCTCTCCTTCAGAGTGTGCCTTTTCTAATCAGGCTTTGGAGTCTTTGATGCTAAAATCTGTTTTCAACCCCACCTCGCTTGCCCACACATGACGAGTCGAGGCAGGGAGAAGTACGAGGGACGGCAGGGGAAGGAGCCTGGAATTGAAGGCAACGCGTGGACAGGGGGCTGCTATGGTGTGTGAGAAGACCCCCTTCACGGTGTTGGAGACCAGCAAGTAAAGAACTCCGAGTTACTCTGAAGTTATGTTTTGATCATCAGAACTACCATTCTGAAACTGGGCCACGTGGGTCACTATTTGGATAAGTTTTACGTCAGTCACGGCAACAAAAACAGCTGCCATTAAATGCATATTATGTGTGAAGCCTCATACATAGGCAGGAACGCCAGGCAGGAAACGCCATGTCATTTCTTCCACACAGTGCAGCCACGTCCTCAGTAGGACAGTGTTCCCATCATGCCGTTGAGGAAACTAAGGGCTCAGGAAGCCCCTATAACGGGTTCAGTGTTCCACAGTCAATACGTGGCGGAGGGAACCGGGGAAGAGTATGAAAATCAGGATGTGTGGCACTTGATGGAAGCTGACGGCTGAACAACTCGTTATGTGTGGAAAGTTTTGTGTTTGGGAATGAGAAAACAATGCTAATCAGGTATGTTGTGTAAATACTGCGTAATGTTTATTTTAAAGCAAACACGTAGTGGTCTACATGTTCCGGAAGGTCTTCACAAGGAGACAAAGGGCCCGCTCATCCAGTTTGACCTCTGAAGCCCCCTTCCGTCCATATAACCCCTTTCTGTGTGTCTGTCTGGGCAGGGGGTGGGGGGAGTGGGGGTCCTGGCGCCCACAGCGTAGAGCAGCCCTCGTGAGTTAATGGCACCCCGGGGACCAAACCAGGCAGGCTTCTGGTTGGAGTCCCTCTCCTTAAGCCCATGCACCGTATACTGTGCAGCCGGTGAGAAGGATGCTAAGCAGACCTGCAGACTGCCTGACTCCACCATGCCAGAGCCTCAAGGAAGTTTCTCTCTTGGGAGCCAGCCCTGCAGGTTTGGCTCTGGCAGACAAGTCTGAGCTGGATGAACGAGCAGGAAGTGCCAGACCCTGCTCCGCATGCAGTGATCCTTAGCTCTTTGTAGAATAACCTGTCCAGCCCGAGAGGAGAACCTCCCACCGCCCCCTCCCCCTGCTGCCCCAGCCCCAGCAAACGGGCCTGATAGCACCACCCATCTCGGAAGAGAGAGCTTGTGTTCTTTGCTTGGATTTTTGACATTCCTTAATTGGAGCAGTCTTGAGAGGGAGCATCTTCCGATGTCACTTCTCTGGCAGTGATTCTCCTAGCCCACAACATTCACTAACTCCCACAGTGCCTTAAGTGTAAAGCCTGACTAACTGAGGGACATCTGGTAACTCATACCCCTTCTCTAGCTCTCAGATTCTTTATCTGCAAAATGAAACATTTGGATTCGGTGAACCTGTAGTTTTGGGTCTGAATTCATTACCAGCAGAGTAAAAAAGGATAGTCCATACTACCAAAGCAATCGAGATAGTCACCTCTCCCAATTAAGAAGGACTGCACTCACTAGGTGAGATACAGAGGCAAACATAGGTTCAGATGGATGTCCTGTACTCTATCCAGGTTTCCCAAGAGGGGAAACCCATGCTTGAGGAAAAGTGCCCAGACCTGGTAACCTAATCAAGATGGCCCCAAGCTGATCCAGCACCCAAGCCTCCCACCCAGCCCCAAATAGTAAGGATGGAGAGGCATCGGCATTCCTGTGACATGATCCCCCTACTTGGAATGGAACCCGAAGAGGCCTTAGAACCTGTGTAGCCTCCTTCTACTCTTTACCAGAGAGAGGAAGTCAAGGCCCAAACGGTCCCCGTGACTTACTCACGGTCTCACAAGCAGCAAGTCTGAGGCTGAGGCTGATAGGCCACATTCTCGGCTGCCGGCCTAGTGCCAGGAAGGAGAGGAAACGAGTTTTCACCTGGGAGGCACCTCCATTTTTTAATCCACCCTAGGGAATTCACTCTCCATTTGGTCAGGTGGACAGCCTGTGATTTCCAGGAGTGATTTAGAGCTAGTGGGTTTCGTTTCAGGAGCTTTGCTACCCTGATCTTTGCCTTCTGGTCAATTCCAGTTACCACGGTGTGCTAGTCCAGAAACCCCAAACACTGCGTGATCAGCTTTACCATCCATGGTGAGGGGGAAGAAAAGAAACTATGTGCCCGTTAAAAAGTCATCATTTGGATTTAAATCAGCCCCGGCTGAAATAAGCAAGGGAATCGGGAAACTATAGAAAGGTCAAAGGTTTGCAGGTTTAGGGTTTCGTGGGAACATGCGCGTGTTTGGACCAGACCCAAGTGCCTGGTTGACCTGTTTGACAGGTAACAATTAGAGAGTAGGAGCTTGCCTGGCTGGAATGTGGCTGCAGAGGCCGGCAGGAGGATCTGGTTTACCTGCTCAGCAGGTGGGGCCTGCCGAGTGGGACAGGCATGTGCACGCACAGCATTCCAGAGAATCGGTTTTCTTTTAAAGACACAGCGATGGCTGCAGGGCACAAAAGGGTTGGGTTGAGCCCTGGCTGGAAGCCGTTAGCTATTTGCAAGGTAAAGAGGCAAAATAAATAGTTCCCTCTAGACAGCTCAAGGAAGAAACTGTAAAGACATTCAGGACTCTTTTTTTTTTTTTTTTTTTTTTAATGTCTTAGATGAATATGTGCTTCTTGTCTCAAGACCTGAGAAAACTCCAGACTGGTAGAAAATGCCAAAGATAATAGAACTGAAAAGTCCTTCCACCCTCCCCTCAACTCCCCCCCCCCTTTTTCTTTTTAAGGAGGCCATAATATTATTAAGAGCAAAAGATAGGCTCCTTAAAGGACGGTGTCTGGCTTGAGACAGTCTAGTAATGTTAGCTACTTTTATTAGCACAGTTACGGAAGACACCAGAAAAGTAAAGTTCTGGGTTTTTTCCTCAATAAATTGTACACAATCTGTATATTTTAAAAGTTAAAAGTGTTGTTCTGGTAAAACATAATTAAAGAAAGTAATTGTGTGGTTAAAATAATAGAATATTAGGATAATATTATATGCATAACATATATAGTATAATGGAGAGTCTACACATAGACCCACATGCATCACATGGCTTCCTTTTGATTCCAAGGGGCTTTTGGTACATCACTTCAACTTGCCTGTATCATAATCATTGATGAGAAGGGAGAGAATCAAGTCAAGGGAGATTGGGACCTGAAAATTGATTGCAATATTGTAGGGTACATGGCTGAAACAAGCTCAGAACTCTAACATTTCCAAGTAATTAACTTCTAAAAATTTACCAACTCAGGGGCACCTGGGTGGCTTAGTTGGTTAAGCATCTGACTCTTGATTTCGGCTCAGGCCATGACCTCATGGTTCACGAATTTGAGCCCCACATCCTCATCTGGCTCAGCGCTGACAGCATGGAGGCTACTTGGGATTCTCTCTCTCTCCCTCTCTCTCTGCCTCCGCCCCTTTCAAAATAAATAAACTTAAAAATTTTTTTTACCGAGTTAGTTTTCTTTAAAACAAAAACCAAAACCTCCCCTACTTTCACATTGTCTCTCTTTGTTGCAGAAGTTATTTAAGTCACCTCCAGATAAATGATAGGTGCTTCCCCTTCCCCTGTGTGTTCCCAAAGCTCTGAAGTCCATCATTGGGTGCACATCACTGAAGTCCTGTTAGTGAGATGGGAAGGCAAGGGAGAATTGGCAGCTGGTGATTACATAGAAAGAGCGTTGCCAGTTCAAAGACTTAATTATAGTGAAGCAAAGGATCTTAAAATTCAATTGGCAGAAACAAACAAGCAAACAAAAACTTAGCTGTCTCATTGTTGACCATTGCTGGTGGTAACACAGCTGCTAATGTAGCAATTTAACTCTTTGGGTATCTGTGCAATGTGAGTATTATTGTGTACGGACCATGTACCAGGACTGATCCAAAGTCAGTGGTAATGATATTGGAGAGCTAGAACAATCACAGCTCCCAGGTAGCGAGCTCCTACTATGGGGAATGTGCTGTTCTAAACTGTCCACATTTTCTCATTGAGTCTCCACAGCAATCCTGAGACAGGTATTATTATGATCTCCATTTTATAGACAAGCTCGAGGCACAGAGAAGTTCCAGAACTTGCATAAGATCACATGTGGTTAAGTGCAGAGCTGGGATCTGAACTTAGGCGGTTGATTCGTTCATTCATTCAGCTTTGCATTCTTGTTCTGAGACAGGCACACTGCCAGGGTTCATAAGACCATGATGAAGTCTCAGAGTTGGTCCTCTGTGGACAAATGGGAAGTCACACAATCTAGTTATTGTTTCTGACTCCAACCCAGTTCTCTTAACTATCCCCTTAATGACGCCTTACTGCTACAAACACTTTAAAGTCTGCGGTTGTCAGGGTGCCTGGAGGGCTCAGTCAGTTGTGTGTCTGACTTTTGATTTTGGCTCAGGTCATGATCAGGTCCTGGGATGGAGCCCTGTGTCGGGCTCTGTACTGAGCGTGGAGCCTGCTTAAAATTCTCTCTCTTCCTCTGTTCCTCTAACGTGCTCTTGTGCATGCTCTCTCTCTCTCTCTTTCTCTCAAAATAAATAAATATATAAATGCATACATGCATAAATAAGTTTGCAGTTGTTTCTGAAACCACTGATCACCATACAGAGACTACTACCTTCATCCCCACCATTTTCTAGCCATTCTGAGCATCGTCTCAGTGCAGTAAAGGTGATGGCCAATTTCTAGGGCATATACATGTATACTCCAGGCCTGCTTTGTTTTATTTGGCTAATTAGTTACGGGAGCAGGAAATCCAAGTTTGAAAGTCGTGTGAGCAGAGCTTACTATGGGTGTGAGAAGCCATTTTAATTACTGGGTATTGACAAATATCTGTTTGGTGCCTGGCTGGCTCAGTTGGTGGAGTGTGCAACTCTTAATCTCGAGGTTGAGGGTTTGAGCCCCACACTGAGTGTAGAGATTACTTAAAACAATCTTAAAAAAAAAAAAAAAGACAAATATTTGCATGCTGGTTTTTACCCTTGATAGTGAGAACTTGGTCTTCGTGGATTCTGAAATAATGGCTGTTTCCTGAGAATCCTGGGGGGAGGCGGGGAAGGAAAGCAAAGTTAACTTGCACTTAACCTACCCAAAGAGAAGTACCATTGTTTCCTTACCCTATAGCATTGCACGTTCTCCCACAAGGTTGTTTTTATTTCCCAAATGATATTTCCGTCTGATAGTGTCTATAAACTCTGACCTTTGTGCTCTTTGACCAGTCTGTCTTTCTTGTGCCTTTAAGCAAACTCTGAAGGACAGACATGGTTTCTCTGGCAATGACCCACTTTCAGTGGCCATAGAAAGGCTGAATGGCCACTTTCTTGGGACAGAGGAATAATAATAAATGGTAATAGTAGTAAGTATGCCAAGGGTCTGCTATGGGGTAGGCACTGTGGAAATACTCTACATGCATTGTCTCATTGAATAATTACAGTGTCTATAGGCATGTGTTATGATTACAGGTACCAGGGAAGGAAGCCTACCCACAAAGCATAAATAACTTACCTGACGTATACAGCTAACTAATAGCAATACTAAGACGCAGAACTAGGCTCATTAGGCACTAGAGCCTGTATCAGGCAGAAAGTGAAGGCAAATGACCATTTGGTCTTTAAGGTTCTGTAATTCCGACATGCTCTTCTCTACTCTGCTTTGAACAAAGCATATCAGAAGTGTTACCCTTGAGTTCCTCTGGCCCCCGTGCTTTAAATGGGAAAAGAAAAAAATCTGAAGCAGGTTTTAAGGAGAACCACCAGGGGAGAAGATGCTCAAACCGTATCATGTGAGGAAGAGTTTACAGAACCAGAAATATTTATAGCCAGATTTGAGGAGACTAGCGCTGGGGAGTTGGGGCAGCGTGGGGAGGAGAGTATGCTAGTTGCCTTCAAATAATTGACGGACTGTCAGATGCAACAAAGAATAGGCTGCTGTTGTGTGACTCCAAGTTGGAACCTCAGGACCAATGAGGAGAAGTTGGAGGGAAACAGGTGTTGATCCTATATAAAGACAAGTTTGTTATTCCTCAGACTAGAAAGCAGCGGAAAGGACGTTTGAATGCCAGTTCCATCGCTGTGGTAGGCATCTGTTGTTTTGCTTTCCAGAGTCCCTTCCTCTTTATTCTAAAAGCAATAGCCTGATTTCTTTTGGAGAAATGACATTTCCCCATTGACAGCAGTCTTGGTGGGACAGTCAGTCAAGTCGTACCACTCACCCCTGGCCCAGAGTTGAGTATGCGACCCAAGTTGGCGCAGTCAGATTCTTTTTCCCAGGACGCTGTCTTGAGCTGGGCGACATGAGGGTGGAAAACAGCTGGAACTGATTCTTCCCTGACCAGGGCCCTGACCAATGAGCAGATACCAAAATGCGAACTATGTTTTGTATAGTAAGCATCTCCTTCAAGCTATATTTTCCCACCATTTGCTGTCAGTCTTTAAAGAGAATCATCAAGGATTGTGGATTCCTTATGGTGTGGTTTGCAATTCCACGCTCTACTCATCTCTTCCCAATAAATTCTATTTTTATGTAAGTTGATGGGAATTTTTTCAATGTGAGCAAAAGGTTCTGACTGACACCACCATTAACTAGATGTGTGGCTGTGATTGTGGGCAACAGTTTGAGCTCTCTGAGCCCTAGTTCCTTCATTTGAAAATGATCCCAGTAGGTTTTAATGTATAACATGAAATAGTGTCTATAAAGAGAAAGGCATATAGTAAGTGCTCAATAAATGCTGCTTCGCTTCTATTTCTCCTTTAAAACATAAATTTTCTATTTTCAGAAAAACGAAGATGCTTGTAGAGTGGTTAGCCTAGTGCCTAGCACATAGCAGGTGCTCAATAAATGGTACAATAAATGGTAGCTGTGGAAGTGATTTTATTATAATTTTCTGTCACTGGAAAATGATTGACCAGAGATCTACGGAGGTGATTCAACCTCTGAGGTGAGTGGTTGGACATGATAGTATCATTTTATTCCTATACCAAGTGTCTGTGAATCTACACTAGAGAGATTTAGCATGGATGTGCAAGAGATGGGCAACTCCTTTAAAGCAAAATGGCAGAGACCGATGTCTTGGTATGAGAACTGAATATGGTTGGGTGCATCTCCTGGGCTGATGTCCAAGCCAGCGTTGAGGAGGGGTCACTAACCAACCTGCCCTGGGAGAGGGCTCTGCTGGTCACCCAGGTTAGTGTCCCACAGACTAACTCACTCAGTGCTTCTACCAATTTTATCATAATCAGGAACACAGACTCAACTCATGTTGTTTTAGGAATAATGGGGTTTATTGAAAGGGCATATATGCATGGGAGCCTGGGAAGAGCCAAGGAACCCAGCCTCAGGAAAGGCATGAATCAAGACATCTCTGTGACGTGCTCTTTTCAGATTTCCAACTCTCCCCCTCACAGCAAAGTCTCTCTCTGTATGTTGTCTCCTTTATCTTCCTCCTTGCCAGCTGGCTGTTTCTGGTTATTTGTACGCACACAGCCCAAGATGGCCATTCAGTCCCCAAATCTGCATGGTCATCCAGGTCCAGCTACCATACCTAACTTACATCTGGGTGTCTTTCCCTAAAAAGGATTTGACTTGAGTCAGTTGACTTTAGCTGTTGAGTCAGTCAGTGTCACAGGCTACCCATGGGCCATCCCTGAGACCAATGTCCTTGCTGGGTACAACCAGCTGAGTCTGGGGAGGCAGGCTCACCTGGTCTGTTGCCCACGCGGCAGGAGACGTGGACTGGTCAGAAAGTGTTAGCAATATCTGGTAAGAGGCACCTTACCTGTGATGATACCAAAATACAAGATGCATTTTTGTATATTAAATATCCCTTTTAAGGTATATTTTTTTCTACTACTTTCTTCTTGTTTTTAAAGAAAATTTCCAAGGGTTATGTCTCCCACCCAAATTCCTTTTGATGTGGTTTGCCCTTGAAGAAGATCTCCTGTGAGATTATGGAAATCTCCCTTCTATGGTGAATACAGAGTGTCAGCCTGAAGCAACTGGGTCTTCAAATGTGTAAAGTTCTCCAGCTAGCAGGAAAGTGTTTCAGTGGAAGGAAAGGCTTCAGTTTCCAGTCAGAGGAGAGGTGGAAGGTGGCCCTCAGGCCATGGGAGTGGGGAGAAATTGACAGTAATAAGGGAGTTGGGTGTGAGAGCTGGGTAGGAGCAAAGAGAGACCAGGTGAGAGCTGGAGCTTGGAGTGAGAGGCAAGCCAGCCAAGACCACAAGCCAGACAAGAAGTGCTGCTTCCACGGTGGGTTCCAGAATTTATACAGTGAAACCGGGAAAAGACCACAGAGTCAGGTAGAAAGAACGAGAAGGCTGGGCTGGGTGGGGGCTCGGCCCCGGTGAGATTGTGGAGTGCCAGCGAGGCACTAGTCCCGTAACTTCAGGAGCGGAGCTGTGTTTATCTTGTGAGACTCTAATCAGCTTGTATTCGGCAGGAACACTTGTAAGGTCTTAGCTACGATGGTCTTAACGGCCTCCGACTAAAGGGAGGTTCAGAGGTAAGAAGGATACATTTTTAAGACCGGGTGAATGTCTTGTCTTAAACTCTATTTAACACAAAGCAGAGTGCAACATTCTAGAAGGGCCCTTGGACATACGTTCCCTGAGAAGTTTTGAAAGCCAGCCCGGGGATTGCCCTGTAATTTGTTGTAGGCTTGCATGCCATTCAGATGCTTGTGAGATCTGACCACAGGGCTGAACTCACATCTTTCCAAATTGTTTTGGGATGCTCCTTTGACATCATGACTCTAAGAAAACATTACCACAAGTCTCTCTGTAGGAGTGGAAGATTTGATGGACTGTCTGTGGGGGACTCTCCGTGGGCCTCTAGGCACTGGACTAAGTAAGAGGATTTGGGGTACAGAATTTTGGGCCCACACACTTCACATTAATGCTTGCTCCTCCTCTGAGGGAGTGGGGCCGGGGGCGGTTTAAGCCTCTGTTTGTTGATTTCAAATGTCCCAGACCCAAATCTTGAAGGTGAGCACTTTGTGAATGAGGAAACAGCCCCAGAAAAACTCTGCAGAAAGCCTTGCCTTAACTCATTACTCAACTTCGTGAATTTTGAGGACTTAATGAGACATTGTAAGTAAAGAAAGGGATTACTTAAAGGCTAAGGATATCTGGGACCAACTTAAATTGGGCAACGAGAAACCTAAGTTGCCCTTTGAGGATATTATTCATCCTATAAAAACAAAGTGTGTTTTTTCATAGTAAACATGTCAGAACGGCAGTTGTATAGACAAGTGTAGACTGGTTGCTGTCCAATCTGCCAATTTTCAGAGAAAAGACCGGGATCTGATAAGTGACAGAACGCCATGAGAACATTTGCCACAGGATCTTTTCTGGTTCATCCTTTCAGCACCAAACGTTTAAGTGTATCAATAAAAGTTCATTACAATGGCTGTTCTCACAATGTATTTACAATATTCATCTGAAAGTCTGTCTGATGGCCACCCTGAAGGCATTGGAATCCCATGACCAGTGCACATAAATGAGTGGTCCTGGTGCTTAAGGACAGGGCAAGACCAGATCCCCGAACTAGAAGTAAATATATTTTTGTTGTATTTACGAGCAGATACCATCTCTTCTACACCCACCAGTTAATGCATCTATGAAAAGGAGAGAAGTATCCTATTCAGCATGCCCCACATTTCAAATTGCACACCACCTCATGATTTTTGTCCTGTCATCATACCATCTATAATATTATTTTTGGACTTTTTTCTTTAAGTCAACTCACTTTCCAAAACATCTAAATGAATGTATTTTGAATCAAGTTGTTCATCTCTTTTAATTTTTTTTTTTTTAACGTTTATTTATTTTTGGGACAGAGAGAGACAGAGCATGAACGGGGGAGGGGCAGAGAGAGAGGGAGACACAGAATCGGAAGCAGGCTCCAGGCTCTGAGCCATCAGCCCAGAGCCTGATGCGGGGCTTGAACTCACGAACCGAGAGATCCGATGCGGGGCTCGAACTCACAAACCGCGAGATCGTGACCTGAGCCGAAGTCGGACGCTCAACCGACTGAGCCACCCAGGCGTCCCTGTTCATCTCTTTTAAATCAGTTTTACCTGTCATAGCTTTTGTGGGATAATTATTTTTTTCTCGTATCAATTGAAACAAATACATAGCTATTACCAAAAAAAAAAAAAAATACTGGCCCATTTTATTTTATTAAAAAAATTCTGTTTAACGTTTATTTTTGAGAGAGTCTGAGAAGGGGAGGGGCAGAGAGAGGGGGGAAGAGAGCATCCAAAGTGCACTGACAGCATGGAGCCCGATGTGGAGTTCAAACTCACAAACCGGGAGATCATGACCTGAGCCGAAGTCAGCTACCCAACTGACTGAGCCACCCAGGCGCCCCTCATTTTAAAAGACAATAGCTAAAAACATCTTGTGTAACCATGAATGGCACGCAGACCACATTTTGGAAAATACTGCCCAGCTATAAGAAGGATGCTGGGTGTGGGAGGCACTTAATGCAGTCTGCCTACTTCTTCCCTGGAAGAGACCTGTTGGTTCCAATAATCTCATTAACTGCCTGATCAATCCTGGGTTAGTTATTCACCCCCTACAACTTCATTTCCTCCTCTAAGGAAGTTGGACTAAATAAGTTGTGAGTTCCTTTCTGTCTTTAGAGACCTGTGATTTTCCATGTTCTGTTGCCGGGCCCAGCACCCTGGTAGGGGATGCTGTCAGGAGCAATGGGGCTATGAACACAAGTTGTTTCCTAGCAGCACTCCATACATATGCTTGCTTAATCTTTCTGGGAATTTTGGAGAAGTTTGCTTTGCTTTTCATCAGCAACGGTTAGGGAATATTCCTCCCAGCCACGGGAGGGGAGCAAAAGCCCCCTTTCTCTAGTCTGGATGAGTTGCACTTGCCGGGCGGTGGGGAGGCAAATGGGAAAAGAACTTGGAAGGTGACTTCGAAAGGTTGCTGATTTTGCCCTACTATGACCCTTTGACATTTCTAACCCCCCAACTACTCTGGAATGATCTTGGGGAAAAGGAGAACCTAATTTGATTACTCCACACCTAAGAGTGCAGTGATGATAAATAGGGAGAACGATGATGCATAATTAATGTGTTATTAGAATAATAAAGTAACAGCAAGTCAGCTAACCTCACTGAGCTTTTGTTTCCTCAGTTGAAAAAGACGAAATTTGAAACTGATGACGTGTGAAATTTCTGCTGGTTCTATAGTTTCTTGAATGTATGACTTCTGCTTTTATTTTTATGTTTTTAAGTTTATTTATTTTGAGATAGAGAGCTCAAGCAGGGGAGGAGCAGGAGGAGAGAGAGGATCCCAAGCAGGCTCTGTGCTGCCAGCACAGAGGCTGACGTGGGGCTCAAACCGAGGAACCGTGAGATTGTGACCTGCATCTAACTCAAGAGTCAGACGTTCAACCGACTGAGCAGTCCCGGTGCCCTGCAGCTCTTATTTTTTTAAGGAAAAAAGTACTAGATTTTAAATTTGATGGAATCTCTTTAAAAATCTGTTATCAGAAGACAAGAATGAAGTTCCCTTTTAGGATAACCATCTATCAAACTTAACGTGTAATTTACATAAATTTTCAGAACTATGATGTGGTCTGTAGTACAACTGAATCTAAATGTCACATGTCCATGTTCTTCATTATTCCATTCGTTTATTCGGTCCTTCTTTCTTCAAACATACACTGCACTTCTGTTATGTACCATGTATCATAACATGGTGATTAGGTGTAATTCTGGAGGCAGAATAACTTGGATTGACTTTCATTTCCACTACACATTAACCCTCTGACATTGGGTAAGTGACTTAATCTCCTTAAGCCTGGTTCCCTTATGTGTAAACTGGGGAGGACAAAATATTGATCATAATTATAGGATCATTGAAGAGTAAAAGAGATAGCAGGTGGAAAGTCAAGTGTCGGGTATATAGTAAGCACTCAATAAATGGCAGCTGTTATCATCCTCCACATCACCATTGTTACGGGCTGAATTGTGTCCTCCCTCCCCCTGACTCCCCACCCTACAATTCATTGTTGAAGTCTCAAACCCCAGTACCTCAGAATATGACTGTATTTGGACACAGGACCTTTAAAGAGGTAATTACAGGGGTACCTGGGTGGCTCACTCAGTTAAGTGTCTGACTTCGGCTCAGGTCATGATCTCACAGTCCGTGAGTTCGAGCCCCACGTCAGGCTCTGTACTGACAGCTCGGAGCCTGGAGCCTGCTTCAGATTCTGTCTCCTTCTCTGTCTGCCCTTCCCCCCTCACACTCTCTCTCTCAAAAATAAATAAACATTAAAAAAGAAAAAGAGGTAATGACAGTAAAATGATCTCATATGGGTGGGTCCTAATCCAATATGACTAATGTCCCTATAAGAAGAGGAGATTAGGACACAGACACACACAGGGTAAAACCCTGTGAAGACACAGAGAGAAGATAGTTATCTGGAAGGCAAGAAGAGAGAGCATGAAATTAACCCTGCCTATACCTTGAGCGTGGACTTCTAGTCTCCACAACTGCGAGAAAATAAATTTCTGTTGTTTAAGCCACCCTCTCTGTGGTATTTGTTACGTCAGTCCTGGCAGTTAATATGATCATCACCATCACCGCCATCCCCATGTGCTGGGATTCAAAGATGACTGTGCCATTAACTCTTTTTCGGTGAATTCACAGTCTGAGGGAGACAAGCACATAAGCAAATATACTTCATAATGCAGCCCGATAAGGAGAAGAGTGGAGGTCTGTACCCATTACAGCGTGGGATGCTTCGTAGTTGGGAGGAGGGAGAAATTACTTAAGGAGAAGCGAGGGAGAAAAAGGAAAGATGTTTTAACGGGCTCTCGGCTTGAAAAGATGGAGGGAGGTCACTTGGTAAATGAAGGGGGGGGACAGTACATACGGTGGAATTCTTATGGAACAAGGACATTCTTCAGGATTTGTTATTTAGGAATAATTTGTTCTCCAACATGGGACCTCACCTGTTTGTGGTAGAGAGGAAGTGAGTCCTTAACCATAGCAACATGAAGCGTTATCCATCAACTGGCTAAGCTGGCTCCTGAACATTCATTTCTGTGGTCCAGAGAAGTTGAGGATAGCACAGAAAGATACTCCATTTTGGTCCACCAGAAGCATTCAGCAGGCTGAGTGTTTTTTGTTTTGAAGCCCAGGTAACAGGACACCTCAGCTTTAGCTCAGAGTGGATAAGAGGACAATGAGAAGGGGGCAGAAATAGCCTGGTTCGGGAGGTGGTGGTTAACATGTAATCCATTGGTTCTGGTGTATACATACGTGAAGATTTAGAATACATAAAAATATGATTATAACTGGCTTCTCATAAAGCCCTCATCATGCGTTCAAATAAGTTACCCTTTAAATGAATCAGAATAAGTGCGGTGGGGGAGGTAATATTATTCTCTGCCTGCTTCATGGATTGTTGAGGATTAATGAGCTAACGTCTGTAAAGCTCTCTGGCGATGCAGAAGAAAAGAACTAGAGAAGTAGGAGGTGTTATTATGCCCTCCCCCTCCCCCCTGCAAAGCGAAAGGACCAAGTGCAAAACAGTCTGTCTTGTCTTCTGTCTTTTTTAAAATAACAAAAAGTGATTAAGGAACATTTTGTTAAAAGACACACGCACGAAATTTCTCATGTTATTGCGCCATAGTTCCTCCATCTTTATTCTGATTACACCCATTGGTTGTAACCATTCACGGCTTTTAAATACTTACATGTTTTGCATTAGCTTTCTTATATTTACTTAACATCATAATTTACTCATGTTGCTACATAACCTTTAAAGTATTATGTGGATGTGTAACTTGTATACAATAAAATCCACCCATTTTAGTGTGTCATTATAGGACTCTTAGTCAATTTATAAATTTATAAAGTAAGCAAATTTATATAACTGTGCAATCATTGCTAAAATCCAGTTTTAGAGCAATTCCATTTTCCCCAATTTCCCTTGTGCCCGTTTGTAGTTCCTGGCTTCATCCCCTGTCCTAGGAAACCACTGATCTGCTTTCTGTGTAAGAGATTTGTATTTCCTAGAAATTTTATCTAAACTTGTGTCTGGCGTATGCTGCTTAGTAAAATGTTTTTGAGGTCCATCCACATTGTAGTATATGTCAGTAGTCTGCTCCTGAATAATATCTGTTGTGTGGAGATATCACGTTTTGTTTGGCTACTCACCAGTTGATGGACACCTGGATTGTTCCCAATTTTTGGCTGTTTACTGTGCTGTAAACCTATGTTTTTACATGGACATAGATAAGTTGGAGTGGAATTGCTGAGTCGTATGGTAACTCTGTTTAGCTTTGTAAAGAAACAACCAAGGTGTTCCAAAGTGGCCGCACCATTTTACGTTCCCACCAGTGAGGTACGAAGGTTCCAATTTCTCCTCATCTTCGCCAACACGTGTTATTGTCTCTCTTTTTGTTTATAGCCTTTAAAGTGGATGGAAGGTGGTATTTCATTGGTTTCAGTTTGCATTTCCCTAATAACTAATGATGTGGAACATTTCTTCTTGTGCATTTACCCTGGAACATTTCTTCTTGTGCATTTACCCTTTATATATCTTCTTTGGTGAAGTGACTTCAAATACTCTGCCCATTTTTAAATTAGGTTGTCTTTCTTCTTGTTTCTGGTTATAAGGGGTTTTAAATATATTCTGGACTTACATCCTTTGTTAGATACACTATCTGCAAGTATTTTCTCCCTTTTGGCTTTTCATTTCCTTAGTGCTATTTTTTTTGAAGAGAAAACCTCTTTCATTCTGATGGAGTCCAATGTATCAGTTGTTTGTTTGTTTTTTTTCTTTTACAGATTATGCTTTTGGTATCATACCTCAGAAATGTTTGTCTAATCCCAAGTCACAGAAATTTTCTCCTCTGTTGTATTCTAAAGTTTTATAATTTTAGTTCTTATGTTTAGGCCTGTGATCACTTTTAACTTAATTTTTGTGTCTGGTGTAATGTGAGATCTAAGTGTTTTGGGTTTTGCATGTGGCTCTCCAACGGTCCCACTACCATTTGTTGGCAAGACTATCCTTTCTTCACTGAATTGCCTCTGTACCTTTGTCAAAAATCACTTGACCATAGAGGCACCTGGGTGGCTCAGTCGGTTGAGCATCCAAATTTGGCTCAGGTCATGATCTCACAGTCTGTGAGTTTGAACCCCGCATCGGGCTCACTGCTCTCAGTGCAGAGCCTGCTTCAGATCTGGTCTCCCTCTCCTTCTGCCCCTCCCCCACTCATGTGTGTGCATGCTCGCTCTCTCTCTCTCTCTCAAAAATAAACAAATGTTAAAAAAAACATTGGTTGACCCTAAGTATAACTAAATATAAGAGTGTGTTTTTGGACGCTCAATTTTGATTCATTCAGGTCTATCCTTATGCCAATAGCATACTGTCTTGATTTCTGTAGCCTTACAGTGAATCTTGAAATAAGGTTCAGTTTTGTTCTTCTTTTTGAAAAATCTTTCCCCTATTCTTTATAACACTGTTTAACACTGTTTATTCTTTGTAACGCTTTTTAACACTGTTTAATGGCTGCAGAATAGTCCATAAAATGGATGTGTTATAATGAGTATACCTCATCATTTAGCTGTTCCAGTTTTTTTTTTTTTTCCTGTTGTATTTTTTCTCTTGGTGGTATAGTTTCTTAAGGTGAGTTCTGGGAGGGGGGTTGCTGGATCAAAGGCTATGAATGTATGTACCCACATGTTTGGTATAAAAGGGACAGCCTTGGGGCGCCCGGGTGGCTCAGTCGGTTAAGTGTCAGACTATTGATTTTGGCTCAAGTTATGATCTTGCAGTTCATGAGTTCAAGCCCCACATTGGGCTCTGCACTGACAGTGTGGAGCCTACTTGGGATTCTCTCTCTCTCCCTCACTCTCTTCCCCTCCCCCACTTATGCGCTCTCTCTCTCTCTCTCTCTCTCTCTAAATAAAGAGATAAGCATAAAAAAAATTAAGGACAGGGGCGCCTGGGTGGCTCAGTCGGTTAAGCATCCGACTTCGGCTCAGGTCATGATCTCACGGTCCGTGAGTTTGAGCCCCGCGTCGGGCTCCGTGCTGACAGCTCAGAGCCTGGAGCCTGTTTCAGATTCTGTGTCTCCCTCTCTCTCTGCTCCTTCCCTGTTCATGCTCTGTCTCTCTCTGTCTCAAAAATAAATAAACGTTAAAAAAAATTAAAAAAAAAAATTAAGGACAGTCTTGACAGGTAGGGTAGTGCTTTTCACCCTGAAGGGCTAACATTTATTGAGCACTTGTGAGGTACAGGCATTGCACTAAATGTTTTATACCTATTATTTCACCGAAGCTTCACAACTACTTGTCAAGTAGATGTGATTATCCCCACTTAACAGGAGGGTGAGATAAGTATTTTGACCCAGTTTGACCAGCAGACAGATGGTCGAGCCAGGATGGCAGCTGAGAACATCTCCCTGACCAAAGTACTGAAATACCTCTGTTCATTCTCGGCAGCAGTTACTGGAAGGATCGTTTGGGATGGGGGAATTTGCTCAAGTTTCCCAGTCTTCACCAGATACGCTCATCTTCTCTGCTTGTCTTTATCAACACTTTCATTACATGTCACAAGGGCTGCCTTGTGGACTGAGGTGGCCCGTCTTACAGGCAGGAAAACCCAAAAATTTAAAGGTTGATCCCTGGAGGAGGCCAGGAAATGATTCTGACTCTAATTAATGTCTCCTAGGCTTCTTTGGTTTCTCCTGAGTACTACTGAAGGAAGGGGAAGCTTTCTAATTTTGTTCTATGTTATACTTTGAACGTGAAGGTTCATTGAAAGTCTTGCCAAAAGGCTCGGCCCTGGGCATTTGCACTCTCCATAGACATTCTTACTTTACAATGTTTTCCACCCTCCCTTCCCACCCAAGAGCCCCGGAGCCTTTTAAACTGAGGACACAGCATCTCCCACTCTCAGTGGCCTGGAACGCGGATTGAGGCACACAACGGCAGAGCTGTCCTGCAGAACAAAGCCAGCGTCCAGGCTGGGGAGGAGACTCCAGCCCCGCTGCTCTTCTGGCTCAAAGGAGCGGCAGTGAACAAAGCAGGGGGGCCCTGCCTGGGAGCCTGCAGCTCAGAGTAATGGACACTCGGTTCTGCCGAGCACAGGTGGCACACGCCAGGGGAGGTCGGGTGTCCGCTTTGTGCAGGCGGGAACTGGGGCTGCCTGGCCCCGTCTTGGCCCAATCTCAGTCAAAAGCTGGCATTGATGAGGGTGGCGGGTCCTGTTTCATTCCAAGGCTGTGCCCTGAAACAGCACGAGGCTGAAAGTCACTCTCCCTTCCCTGGGGAGATGCTGAGAACGCACGAAGCTGGAGCCTCACGCCCCCCTTTCCAACCACCTGCAGGTGGAACCAACCCCATGCTCCAGGCTATTGTTCAAATGTGTCCTCTGCCC
Organism: Panthera uncia; assembly: GCF_023721935.1. NCBI lineage: Eukaryota > Metazoa > Chordata > Mammalia > Carnivora > Felidae > Panthera > Panthera uncia. Next base: position 35,801,997 of record NC_064812.1, read on the forward strand.
AAAATGACCTTCCTGCCTGCCCATCTGCCATTCCTCCAAGTGCTGCTCCAATCGTGTAGAATCACTGATTCTACACGAATGCCGACTGCACGTCAGGCACACGTCCCAGTCTGGGAAATTGTCCTAGGTCTCCCTGGTATGATTCCTCTCTCCTTCCCCAGTACTCTCTGAGCACTTTGTCTCGACCTCTACTGTAGTCTTTACACGGCTGGGCTGTCATTCTGTTCTACCCTCTGAGCCTGACCTCTGGAGCTTCTTCGTTACTCTGTTCTGAGCTTTTCTGTCTTCCAGTCTCTGGCTCAGCAAGCTGATTCTGATCTCCTGGTTCTGATTTAACCACAAGATTCTTTTGTTGTTGTTTTTCTCATGATGTCCCCTATAACCAGTGCTTCCTGGCATCCACTTTGGGAAACACTGCTGTACTTGTAACCCAGCCTGGAGATCTGACTCAGATTTTGATTGCTCCCTTGACTCATGGCTTGATTTTAGCCTTATTACCCCCAGGCAAACCTAAGCAATGACCATCCAGCCGTAAAACCTTTGCAGCAAGAACTCCCTTCCTTCCTTAAATATACATTTTAGTTGTAAGTGGCTCTTGCTATAGATAAAATTACCTTATAGTGGAGGAGGTGTACTTGTGATGGTTGGGGCTGGGAAGGGGATGGGGAATAGATTGTTCTGACTTTCTTGAAAATGTTCTTCTTTCAGAGGGTATGGAGAGTGAGGACTGGGGTTCAGTTCAGCCCCTGGAGGGAAAACATTGGGGCTGCAATGGCATCACTTAACTGGCTCTTTGTCCAGTGTTACTTGAGGATGATGAGAAATCCTGGTCCCCTAATACTGCCCGGTAACTAGTTTTATTATCACTGCAATGGTAGATGTTCTTTTCCAGTGTAAAAATGCTACTGTAATCGATCCATCAGTCTGCCTGTAGCTTCTGGGAGTCACATATGTGTGCTCAGCACTGTATGAAATGTGCAATACAAAGAAATAACAGAGATGGCCCTGCCCAGAATAGACTATTCTGGGACCTTGTGCCCAACTTGCAATGCCCCCCCTTAAATTCCCACTCTATACTCACTCACAGGAAGCTGGCTCCCTACAGTCATGCTCATTGAACTTGATCTTATATCCTGGGCCCAGCTGATTGGACCACAGTTGTCCATTTGACCCACACAGACCCAGTCAGAGCCTATTCACAGTAAATGTCAGGGTGGGGCTGGGGGAAGGAAAAGAGAGAGAGAAAGACCGTGGAAGGTACTGGAAGAGGAAATGAAAGCTTCTGCCTTTAGCCCTAAAGATCAGAGCCACCATGAGGCCAAGAATGGCATGAAGAGAGTAACCTGTGCCACCGGGATGCCCATGCCCTTGCAGTAATGCCCACTTTCAGAGGCAGAAGCTCTTGTCCACAGTGGCGGCTCCAGAATTCCTGTGGGAGGTGACAGCTGGAATATGGGAAGAAGGCAAGTGCTAAGTGATTTTTTTTTTTTTTTGGATGCTGTATTTGCATAGTATATCCATTGTTTTCAGTTGGATTGTTTGTTTTGGGAGAGCTTGAGCAAGAGGAGACTAATTCTCCCAGCTACGTCCTGGCACTGTTACTGGTTGTATCAATGAGCGATTGCCACATACTGTTGTGTAACAAACCACCCCAAAACTCACGGCTTACAACAGCAACCGTTTATTCTCACGCTCACAGCTCTGCGTGTCTACTGTGGGTCAGCAGTGACTGCACTGAGCCCCAGCTCCAGCTGGACTGGGCTTCTCTTACGGATTGAGGTCGGTCTGTGTTCACTCTGGGGCCCAGGCCAAAAGGGCAGCAGCTAGAAGGGCGAGCTCTTTCCATGACCATGGCAGAGGAGCAGGAGGGCAGTGCCAATGCTGTGGGCTTGCGTTACAGCTATTAGCAACCCACTGACCAAAGCAAGTCACACAACTGACCCCAAAGTCAAGGGATAAGGAAATATACTCTTACCATGGAGGTAGACGGGAAGGCGTGAATATTCTTGAACGATCAGCCATCTATTGCCCTTGTGCTCAGGAACACTTCTCCATCCCCCATACCTGCCCGAAAGCAGCATGAGAGGTAGAAGATAACTTCTCTCTTCTAGACGGCCACATGTTAGCGCTCAGGGGGTGTGTGCTGATTCTTGCTGGGCGCCTTACTCTGCCCACCCGGAGAGCCTCCCCAAGACCGTGATTGGAATAGACCACTCCCAGAGATCTGACGCCACTGTCCCCACAAAGCAATGATTACAGTTGGTCATTTTGTTTGCCGTCTACACCCTCTCCTCCCGATGATAAACTTTACAAAGGCAAGAGCCTGTGTCTGTTTTACTCACCACTAGTGGCCCCAGCGTCACTTACAAAATAGGCACTCAAAAATAGTTGTTAAAGAAATGAGTGAATAGGCCCCACAGCAATAGATATCGTTGTATTGCAATCCTCAGGTTGTCAGTGTTTCCCCAAATACTGACCACATGCCTCATTTTTAACTTCTCCAAAAACCTCCTCCCTCCCCCGCTCTTTTGCCAAGTGAGTGAGGGTGGCTGGATCACAAGGCTGAGTGGCGACGCAGCCTCTCCATCACTGCCTCCCATCACTCCCAGCTCCTGGAGTGACCTCTGTTAGCAGGTTATCTGCCTGGACAAGTCACCTCTGCCCCGATCGGGGTGCCCTCTGTGGGTCTCCTGGCCTGATGACAATCAAGGTGTCCTGATAGGCTGCGCATTGCCTTCGTTCCTCAGAGCTATCAGGGAGGGTGTAAATGTGTTGGGATCCATTGATTTTCTTCCCCCTCTCCGCCTCCTCTTTACTCAAGTGCAATGAAATAATCTCATGGTGGAAGATCTGGGGAGAGATTTCCTACCTGGTGACCCCTGAAATCAAGACTTAAGCTCAAGGCACTGTTCTCTCTAAATTCAGGCCTTGCCTAATAGGACAGTAGCAAATGAGCAATCAGAGTAATGCTGAGCCTTTCCAAGGGCTTTAGAGACACAGATATGGGTTCAAATCTGCTCTCTACCATTTTACTGAGCGTAGGACTGAGGACAGGTTTTGAAGCCTGTCAGTTCCCTCATTTGCGAGTGTTAAATGGCGCTGCCCCACGGTGCCCTTGTGAAGATTCAATGAGAGTCTAGTTCAAGGGCCCGCACGGTGCCTGCCAAACAGAGTGCTCCAAACAAGGTACCCTTTCTCATCCCCAACCCAAACGCTTATTCATTTATCCATTTTCTTCCTCTGATTTTTGCAGTAAAGGCAGGTTAGAATGAACAATCACATCAACCTTGAAGAAACCAGGTTAAGCAGTAAAGTCTGAATTTGGGAGGAAAGAACAATCCCAGACGTTTTTCCCCTAACCTGCTCAAACTGTGTGTCTGATAAAACCTATCATATACAAACTTAATTATTTAGAATATTTTCTCATCCTTTGGAAGGCTTTTGTGTATAGTCAAGATTTGAAATGGGAAGCATTTAAGTTGCTACAGGATGGTGGGTATATCAGGGACGTATTGATGGAGAAGATTCTGGGTTATGTGAAGCAGGGATGGCGGGGTAAATTTCGAAGTCCCAGCGTATCACCAAGGACCGCAGGCCACCACATTGTACTTCATAACGGAGTGTGGGGGCGGGGGGCCGTGTTTCTCACACTAATGCATTCTGGAATTTTCGATACAGTTTAGCTTGCCAGAGGCACCTGGGTGGCTCAGTCAGTTAAGCAGCCGACTTCGGCTCAGGTTATGATCTCACGGTTTGGGGGTTCGAGCCCTGTGTCGGGCTCTGTGCTGATGGCTCAGAGCCTGGATCCTGCTTTGGATTCTGTGCCTCCCTCTTTCTCTGCTCTTCTCCTCACTTACACTATGTCTCTTTCTCAAAAATAAACATTAAAAAAAAAAAAAGTTTAGCTTGCCAGCTTACAGTCAGGTGAGAGAATTCTTTAAGCATCCCACAGTAGCTCCCCCTCCTGTTCCTCCCTGCCACCGGCCCCACCCTCCCAAGTAACTCTCACATCCTGACCCCTTTTCACTCCAAAATGCAGATCTGTGTCACTGCCTTGCTAACCCCCTCTCCAGATCCCCTTGACCCTGCTTCCCGCACATCTGGGTTCTCCAGGGCAGTTGAAAAGAAAGTAAAACAAAGTAAAATAGAATAGAGTAAAATTAAATAAAATAATATTGGAGAGCCGTGTAGAGCTGCCAACTTCTTCCTTTGTCAGGTACGTCATTTGAAAGAATGACCACTTAATGACCGTTACCTTTTCATGAAAGAAAGGTCATTACAACCAAATGGTAAAAAATACATATAATTTAAGGGAAAAAAAGTTCCTTAAATTACACAGGTGTCCATACTTTTCTCATTTCAGCAGAGCCCGTGAAAACTCCATCATGAAAGACTGTTGAGGAACCAGGGCCAGTGGATGCATAAATAGCCTCCCTAGGATGTCGGCCCTGGGCCCTGGCCTTCTGGAATCACCCTTGCAGACCCCCTGCCAGCTCCTCCCACAGACCCTGCTGTGCCTGGTGCACCTCCCTGCTCTCCCTCCTGCATTTTGCCTAGAATGTTCATGCTGCCTGTCTCTGCCTGGCTGCACTTACCCTTGGAAGCCCAGCCTAGGAACGATCTCATCCAGGAAGTCCTCATGGTGACGGAAGTTCCCCCTTACCCCAAAGTGTAGGGTCTGTAGTTATCCCAGTCAACTAGCCTTTCGAGGTATTTTTGCCTTCAGGGCTGAATCTACCCTCCCGGCCCTTACCACCCGCATGTGCCCCTTGCAGCCCAGCAAGTCAAGCTCCCGCTTCAAGGTTTTTGAGATGTCTTGGGGGCTGCAGTTTCCACAGTCAGTCTGCACCCAGTTTCCTGCTGCCTCATGGGTCCTCAGAATGGCACTGTCCTCCTCTTTCCTCAAGTGACACCAACATATCAGACTTTTACTGAAGATGTGGGTGGGGAAAGGATTAGATTTCAACCAACATAATGGAGCAGTTTAAAAGCATGTTTTCAATAGAGGCGTCCTAAAATTCTCCCAATCATTCCCTGTCCTCAGAGAGCCCCCTTAGATGTCTGCCCTGTCACGGGGTTTGTCTCATCCCAAACACCTTCCTTCCACTCATCAGCTCTAACTCCCTTCCATCACCAGCCGTAACTCCTGTCCATTCCCCATGCGTAGCGATTTCAGTCTGCATCCCTCCTCTAAGTTCTGGGTCTACGTTTGAATATCCGAAACTCACAAATGAGTAAAAGAGTGCTGTCTCTCACAGATCGGCACCCTTGAGCAGGGTACATCAACAGCAGGAGCTCTGAAATCAGTTTTGCAAATACAAAACTCCTTCAGACACCGGGCTCCATCAGTGGGAAGGGAGCAATCCAGAAAGCAGTGGGGTTTGGTCAGTGGGACTTGGTTGGTTTGTTTGAGTTAGTGATTATTTTCTTAGAGATTTGTCAACACAACTTGTCTGCTAGGCTGGAGCTTCTGGGGACAGGGACTTACTTATCTTTATCTCCCCAGGATGAAGCACTTAATACATGTTTGCTGAACGAATTAAAGAGCTCATGAGTGGAACCAGCTCAGTTAAACCAATAGTGAGCATGCAAGGAATAATTTGTTGAATAAAACGCTAACTTGAAGATTGCATAGCAACATTATTTACAATAGCCAAATTATGGAAGCAGCCCACGTGTCCGTTGATAGATGAATAAAGAAGACACACACACACACACACACACACACACACACACACACACTGGAATATTATCCAGCCGTAAAAAAAGAACGAAATCTTGTCATTATAGTGACATGGATGGAGCTAGAGAGTATAATACTAAGCGACATTAAGTCAGTCGGAGAAAGACAAATGCCATATGATTTCCCTCATGTGTGGAATCTAAGAAACAAAAGAAATGAACATGGGGGAAAAGGAGAGGAAAACCAAGAAACAGACTTAACTATAGAGAACAAACTAATGGTTACCAGAGGAGAGGTGGGGGGGTGGGGAGAGGTGACATAGGTGATGGGGATTAAAGAGTACACTTATGATGAGCACTTAGTATGTAGAGAATTGTTGCATCACTGTATTGTACATCTGAAACTAATATAACACTGTATATTAACAATACTGGAATTAAAATAAAAATTTAAAAATAAGTATTTGTTGAATAATAGAGTGAATCATTGGTTTGATGAATACATTCTAAACTGCTATACCTTATTCCACTTTCTTCTTAGCAGGCTCATATCTGTCTGTTTTGGACTCAGGCCATTAACCAGACCCCAGCTCCTCATGACATTCAGCTTGGCTTGACCTTGGGCTGTATAGAGTTTAGTGATTAGGGATGCAGTTTCTGCATCAAATAGATGATGTTTCAAATATGTGTCACTTAGGAGTCCTGCCTGACCTTGGGCAGGGCACAAGGCTTAAGTCTGGGTTTCTTCCTCTTAAAATTCAGAATAACAATAGTACTGACCTCAAAAGGTTTGGGGAAGGATCCATTGAGATAATCCCTGTAACGTAGCTAGCATAATGCCTTAATGTCTAGCACACAGTAAGCTCTCAGTAAATGGTGGATGTTGTTATTAATTACTGTCATTATCTCCTCTTTGTTATTATTATCTCAGATGTCTGGGCTCAGGACAGTTTTGCGTCCCTGTGGAGACTACCATTTACCCCTCTTTGCAAGGCACAGCTGCAGTAAGTAGAGATGTTCTAATTACTCTAAGTGGGTGGTCTGGAAACCTAGTTTGGGGAGAACGGGGTTTGTTTTAACAACATAATTTTTTTCTCTTTTAACAAAAATTTACAAGAGATGCCAACACACAATGAGATCAAAGTGCAGCTTTTCATGATGTAGTGTTTATGAATGCAGCTTCTGCAGCCACTTGCCTCGTTGGAATCCTAACTCCTTCAGTTACTAGTATGTGAGATTGCTCAAATTAGCCAACGAAGCCTCAACGTCTGCATCTGCAAATGAGTATAATAATGGTACACTTGGCAAGGTAGTTGCATGAGATAATGAATAAACCAAATGGCACCTACTGTGCCCGCCAAAGCTAACGATTACTACATGGGCGTCTGAGAGTGGAGGAGAGGGTAAACCAACTTCCAACCGTGGCTCAGGAATCTCCACCGGAACCACATTTTAAAACTCTCAATCTTATTGGTTGCACTGTTCTAATTTTATATCTGCCTAGATTGGTGCCACCACACCTAGGAACATTCCAGATGGCCTCTACTATGACCAAGCATTTGGTTTTCTTCACAAACCTCAGTATGACAGAAATTTGCTTTGACAAGTATCAGTTCTTTTTTTTTTTTTCTAATTAATTAATTTATTTGGGAAGGACGAGGGCCAGAGAGAAAGAGAGAGAATCCCAAGCAGGCTGTCACGCTATCAGCATAGAGCCCAAAGTGGGGGCTCGATCTCATGAACCTCGAGATCATGACCTGAGTTGAAACCAAGAGTCGGACACTGAATTGACTGAGCCACCCACGCATCCCTGAAAAATATCAGTTCTGCCCCAAGTTCATACCCTCGTCACATCCTTTATCCTTGGCTTTAAAAGCTATATTTATGGATGGGAAGGGGATTGCATCCAAATCATGCAGTCTCCCGCCTGTGTCATACTCAGTTTAATTGGACTCACTCTGAGAAGGATGCCTTTGCCTTTTGTTTGTCAGTCAAGGAAAATGGAAGCAATTGGGCGATTGGTATGGTCTAGTATGTGTCTTCAACTCTTTTCAAACTCTGTAATAATGTGCATCAATCTGAATTAAATTGGATCGATCTAGAAAAGTTCTAAGAGAGATTGTCACTTTTACAAATGTGTCGCATTTCCAGACATGATTCTTTCCAGTTATGTAAAGACTACAGATGATTAGGACACCATTTGTAAATCTAAAAGGAGCTAGATTAAGTAATGAGGTATATGTGAAATCAAAATGACATTTACAAAAAACACATCAGGATTTCCTCTATTAAAGGGAGAGTGTAATTTTTAAAAATCAGTAAATATAAATAAGTATAAGCACTCTTTTCTTTAGATTTATTTATTTATTATTATTCACTTATTTATTAGATTTTCAGTCTAAGTAGCCAGAGTAATAAGATACAGCTGTAATAGGTTCAACAAATCCTTGGTTGACTGGAATGCTTCAGGAGTGGCATGCTTTGGGAGTTGGATTTTCTTCACCTTGCAAGAAATTTTTGTAGAACATAGTTTTACCCCTCCCTTTCTCTTTCCTTCCTCTCTCCTTTCTATTTTCTCTCATTTCCTTCTTAAAAATGAGTATAAGGGATACAATTTGTCTGACTCTCCTGGACAATCATTCTGAACATGAAATGTTACTGTTCAGTTTTGAGATATGGAAATTAACTTGATTGATTTTTTGGACAATTGAATAGTGAAGAAGTCTATGCTTATTTGGCAAATCTCATCATTCTCTATGACATAGTCTTGATTTCTTCATAGCATTCAGTGCTAACTGAAAACAAACAATTCATTGTCTGTGTGTGTGTTTTCTATCTGCCTGGCCCTCTCAAACGGGAGCTCCATGGGGCACAGACTCGGTCTTGTTCTTGACTGAGTCTTCAGCACCTAGCTTGGCACAAGGTAGCCACTTCATGCAAGTTTATTGAAACACAAATCCCTTAGTTTCTTATTCTTTGCCTATCACTAAAAAGTCAAATGTGAACATTTTTCCTGGGTTCTACTTCAATGATGTCTTGCCAAAATACCATTACAAGAAGTCCTTTTTTTGTTCACCACATAAGTGTTCCAGAAGACACCATTGTAAAGCTGATTGCTGCAAAGCAAGTTCTATTTTCTCAGAAGGAGGGTGAGCTTCTTTTGAGGCAAAGGTATTTAATTAGAGAACATCTTGAAAGAACCCATAGCTGTTCCCAAATTTAAAGCCAAAAGACAGAATAACCATTAAACCACTATGAACAGTCACAATATTAAAATTATCTCCCGGATCATTGGTATTCAAATTGTGCTCCTCAAACCCCTGCAGGTTCAGCCAGGGTACGCTGGGGACTTCCTTGGGGTGTGGGAGGAGAAACCCATGAAAAGGCCTCCACTTCCCCAACTCTCCCCCATCGTTCAACCCCTTAGTTTCACTTAAACAAAGGATTCCACAGTTAAAGAATGTTTGAAAACCAGAGTGTAGGTCTAGATTACCATCATACCTCACTGGACCTTACAGTACCACAAATAATTTCCATTCATTTAGCCATTCAAAAATATTTCCTGAGTGCTTCCTGTCCATGGTCTGGAGTTACAACAGTAAATTGAGTAGACAAAGTTCCTGACTTCACTAAGCTGGCATTCTTTTGGGTGAGACTAACAAAAGCAAACCAGTAAATACATATGTCAGGTAAGAAGTGGTAACAAGCACAGTCAACCAGGGTCAGGATTGGGAAGGAGGGTGATGAGGGAAGGCCTTACTGATTAGGCAACATTGGAGTAGAGGCATGAAGGAAATGAGAAATGAGCTGGGCCAGTTTCTGAGGGAAGAGTATCTCACCCGAGCAAAGAGCAAGTGCAAAGGTTTTGAGGCAGAAGTGTACTTAGTATCTCCAAAAAATGAGAAGGAGGCAGGTGAGACCATGAAGAAGCAGATAAGCCAGCAGATTGGGTTGGGCTGGTCATGACTCTGTGGCACTTTGACTTGTACTCTGAGTGAGATGGGAAGGCATTGTAGCATTTGTAGCAAAGGACCGATAGGATCCTTCTGACAGCTGTGTTGAGAATAGATTGTACAAGGGCAAGAATGAAGTCAGCAAACCAGGTAAAATGCTTCTGCAAAAATCCAAAATAGGGATGACGGTGACTTGGTCAAGGTGGTAACAGTGGAAAGAAGAGGTCATATCCAGTATATATTTTGGTGGTAGGACCAAAAGGACTCGCCAATGGATTAAAAGTACAGTGTGAAAGAAGGAGTCAAGGATGATCGCAAGGTTGTAGCCTAAGCAACTGGAGGGATGGAGTTGCTATAGAACATTATTGAAAAATGCCCTGGTGTCTTCCGAGAGCTCCAGGTGTTGAGGAGAGGGTCAGTCAACCCTAGTGGAATCGCAGCAGGTCTTAGGGGCCAGGAAGTCTAAGAATTCATGTGGTTGAATGGGAAAGGCTTGGGAGAAAGTGGCCTCCCTGGGGGAATGCTCCCCCAGAAAAGTGGAGGAGACCAGCTGGGGCTCTACCCAACCCCAACTCTCCCCACTAAGGGATCTCTGGAGGCTTAGGTGGGCAAAACCCAAAACTCCCCGAGCTAGGCTTGGGATGGTTTGGAGCAGAGAACCCTCCTAGATACCCATTCCTTTTGGTCATCCCCTTTCTGCTTTTCCTGTGGTTGTCCTGTCTTGAGCTCTTTCTCCTGGATTGTTCTCATGAAAATGAAGATATATGTCTGCTTTCTGCAAGAGCAGAAATGTGTGTTAGCCATGTTTGTCTCCCCAACACCTGGAACCTTGCATTTATTTGGCCATTCACCCATCTGAAGATTGGGAAAACAAGATAAAAATAGGTAAAGATTCAGAAAGTCCCACCTTGATGATTTGGTACCCCAGAATGTCTCTGCACGTGTTTGAACTGTTCCCCTCCCCGGGGCCAGTTTGCTACATGGAAGATACCAGAAGCAGTCAGCATGCAGTGTTAAGTAGGTTGGGAAGGCCTCGTCTCCCATCTTCGTGGTCCATATTCAATTTAAACAAATGCTTCGGATCTTTTAAATTCTCCATTAGTAACCTGCTCCTCTGTTTGAAACACTACCACGTATTTGGGGTTCTCTGTCCCCGTTGTGAAAATGAGCCCGTGGGGCCAGCTTTCAGGCAGATAGAATGGAACTGAGCTCAGGCTCTGAATCTAGCAAAGAAGGGAATGCTAAAGATAAGCGTGTTCTGTCAATTTTGCCTGATTTCTATTATCTTAACAACAAACAAAATGATGTCTTCGTGTTTCTAGTCGGGTTCTCCCATAGATTCATTTTACACGTGTGGGGCTGGACGCTCGAAAGGCTTTTGTTGGGTTCACCTCTTCAGTGTGCCCTGACGATTGCTCATTGCTTGGCTGAAATAGATTTCATACTCTCTGCATCATTATCCGCACTTGCCTCTAAGAGAGAGTAAAATAAAACAAAACAACAAAAAAGCTGATGTACTCACCCCTTCTGGACTAGCCATCACGGCGCCCACTGACCAAGGGGAGGTGGGTGATGGCAAGAGGATTTGGGGAGGGGGGCAAAGTTCTCAGCAATTATGCTTGGAGGGGAAGCAAGGGTGACACGGTTAAGATGAACCTGAAGGGAAAGGAGCAAATGAAAGTTGCTGACAGGGTTGAGGAAGCCACTAACATAACAAGGAGATGCCTGTGGACACTGGAGAAGGATAGATCTGACAGGGGAGAGGCAAGGAGGTAAAAGAATGGGAACCCGTTGCCTCCTCCTGGAAAAGGAAATGAGCTGAATGTCAGCAGTTCCAGAGGAAACAAGATTCACAACCTCGTGGCCATTTAGTTTAGATTTTGTCTGCTTTTTATGAGAAGTTCAAATCAGGGCACTGCTATCGACAAAATTTTATGAGTGATTATTATCATGTTTATATCTGAAAAGATGCTGTATATATGTGGTCAGAAATGAGAGTCTGGCAGCTGAGAATTGGTTTTAAGTATGTTGGGAAGTGACAGACCTCAGCCCTAAGTCCCAGAAGGAGGTGGAGAAGGTGGAGACATATGAACGGGGACTCAGGAAATCAGTAGCAAAGTGAGAAGTGGAAAGTGACAGGTGCTTTCAAGAGAACTCAAGCCATGCCTCTAAACTGCCACCTCTTTCAAGGACAGTCAGGGAAAATATGCTTGGCTACTGTGTGCTCAGTAATGTCTAGATTCATAAGATATCGACATGTATGAATTTTCATAATATCTGGCACTTTCTTCTTTGATTGCCAGTCCTTGTATATTGAGCCAATTTGAACAGATATCTTTCTAAGGCGTAGGGTATACGTTTCTTGCCAGGGCATTGGAGCACAGACGCAAAGCATGGGCCTGGGACAAGCTTCTTTGCAGCAAGACTTAGAGAATAGAATGGGAGCACTGGTAAGCCAGGGCTCAGCCCAAAGCAGGGATACTGACCGGTGCAAGTGAAAGATGATCCCTCTAGGGTGTCAAGTAATGTCTGCAGATTGGAAGGGTTCAAGAGACTATGATAGTCATGAGAGAATCCTCTACTTCTGTCTATGCTGAGGATTCTGAGGGAGCTCTGCGGGGAAGATTCTGTTCTAGGCATTGGCCCCAGATGACCATCTGGAGCCTTTGGCCCCTGACGAATGAGGAGGGACCTCATAGATCAGGGAGGAGGACTCTTTTGGCCTCAGTTAAAACCCGGCTCGTCGCCTTCATGGCTCTCCGGGTCTTATCACTCTTATGGTGGAAAGGTCAGGGACAATTAATCCAAAGGAGGAGTGCTTCTCCTGAAGGCTCAGAGCAGACCTGGCACCTGCCAGTGTGCAATCTGCCACCATCTTGGAGCCTGAGGGCAATGGCAGCCCCAGACTCACCTACTCTGCCAGCCTCATGGGAACTTCAAGGATGAGAAAGAATGCAGAGAGAAGATGACAGAGTCAAGCTGAGACCACAAAGATGCCAGAGCTTCTCACCTCTTTGCTCTTCAGCCCATAAGCTTCACCCTGATCGCTGGGACTTGACAACATTGTTGGCCTGACCCATATCAGTCCCTCCTGTGCCCAGGGATCATACGGGAAGGGGGCTCCAAAGTCCCACAGCTGGAGAGGTGATCTGAGCATCAACCCCAAATCTCAAGACAGTCAGGTGTGCGCATAAATATTCATCGCCTCCCTGAACCCTTCATGCCCTCCGAGTGCCGGGCATTTGCTATCTGGTTTATGAAGATTCTAATACCGATCTACTATCGATCATTACTCTCATTTTATAGATGGAGAAACTAAGACTCAAAAAGATGAAAGAATTTGCCCAGGGTCAGACGGTGTGGGATGGTACCTCCACAGCCCATGCTCTTCCTTCTCCACCACATTTCTCCTGGGTGGAGGGTGTGTGAGCAGAGTTGAGCAGGACCTTCTAAGAAGCATTTTCTGTCTAAGCCAAAAATAACTTCAACCTTTCTTTGTCATCCAAGAGCGTCATTATGAATGTCCTCCGTTGAAACACATTATAATTCAGTCAACTCCATGAAGCATGTGGTTCCGCGTGCTGTGCACCAGATGTCCCCAACCAGCTGTGCATTTGTTGGTAGTTTTCCTTCTAGCACTTCTTGCCGCAGTCTGTGTTTCTCAGCAGCTTCCGGTCTTTCCACTGTCTTTGTGCACAGCTGCTGTGCGCGGGCCTGGGATGACGCCGCCTGTCCTGTTGAGTTTTTGAGAGCGTTTAGCTGCCTGAAGACCTTTTTTTTCTGATTTCGGTATGCATGGCAATTCTCTGAAGGGTTGGGTCACCAAATACTCCATTTCGGCATCACAGAGGTACTAGTCAAATTGGACTTACAAATTCAACTGGGTAGTATTGAGACGTTTCCTTTTAGATTTACTGAAAAGTTGCAAAGCTAATGCAAAGGATTCCCAATACTCTTTACTTAGCTTCCTCTAACATCTTACATAACCATGTGTGTTTGTCAGAACAAAGAGATCAGCATCATTTGTATGTTTTAATATGCTTCAGGACGTGCACACTACATTGTGTAACAGGTATTTCCTAATTATCGAGGCGATCTCATTTGTACATAATAGTCTAGGAAGCCGATTTCTTCTTGACGCCTCAGCTTGTGAAGTTCTTTGTGACAAAGTGTTCCCTTGCCCTGCTGGAAAGTTTATAGCTGCTGCAAATTCAAACTTTTGGTCCCTTTTTTTTTTTATTGTTATTATTATAGAAATGGATTAAGAGGAAGAATGAGATGTACTTACAGGAGAATTGGAGCTAAGTACATGGTTTCACCATCACTGGTTTGATTTTGTATAACAGGTCCTGGGTAAATACTATTTACTTAACCAATTATGGAAGAATAAACATTGCTGCACATATTTCACTTGACCCAGCAGATAAAATCCATTTTGCCATTTCTCTGTCCCTTAGGTTTCAGACAACTTGAGTATAGCTGTTGGGTAATATGGTTATTTCTAAGGAAAACCGAGAGACTGGGACCACTATCTTATAGGTTCTCTGTTTAGCGCCTGGGTAGCAACCCGATCATACAAACAAAGAAAAGAAGAAAGCTAAAGAGAGATCAGAAGTAGTGAGGGGAAGAGAGGAAAAACGAGGCATTTTAAAGTTGTTGAGGCAGAAAAGAAACCAGGAATGAAGATATACAAGAATGAACTTGTAAGAATTCCAGGTGGCAGAAAACAAGGTAAGAAGAAAACCAGGAGACTTTGTTATCCTAGGTCAGGTCCCCTGGAAATGAATTCTGGGCTGGAGATTCAGGAGTTCTCAGGAACAACATCTTTAGGGAAGTGAGAGAAGCAGGACTGGGCAGAGGGAGAAATTCAGATGTGATGCCATGGTTTTTTTAGTCAGTCCAGCCCAGCTCTGGAGCTGGATGGACCTTTAGAGTTGTTCCAAATTGAGGCAAGGGAGCTGGACTTTGCACCCTCACATCAACTCACATCAACCAGTCCTTGGGTATGGACTACCCCTGAGAAGGGGCTTAGGTTTGGGCAAGGCAGTTTATTTATCTGAGAGCAGTTCCCAGAGATGGAGTGAGCCCCAAGCTGATTAACCACCAACATGCCTGACAACTGGAGGAAGAGCTCCTTGGCCTTATTGGGGGAATCTGACTGGCACAGCAAAGCATCTATTATATATGGTATCCTCATCCAAGAAAAGATAATATTTCAAGAAAGGAGTGGTTGACTGTATGGAATATTTCTGAAAGCTTGACTTAGAAGAGGATAGACATATGCCAAGTTGAAGGTCTTGGTCACCTTAACCAGCATAATTTTAATGGAAGTGGAAGGATGAAATCCAGTTGAAGACACTGAGAAGAAAATAGAAGATGAGGAAATAGAGACAGCAGGACAGAGAATTCCTCTGAGAATCTTACCAGTCAATAGGGGCAGAGAGACTGGGTGGTAAATAGAGAAAGACGTGGAGTCAAGGGAGGTTTGTTGTTTAAGTTGAAAGACACTAGAACACGTTTGCTGACCCCAAAAATGACATGAATGATGGGAGAAATTGAGACCCAAGGGAGGGCTGGGATGGTTGCAGGAGTCACAACTTTGAGAAGGAGAGAAGTAGGAGATAGGTCACAAATGAAGGGCTGGCCTGGGATAAGGGACAGGATATATCACCCATTATAGAAGCAGCTTAGGTCTCTAGTGGGAACCAAATGACTTTAACTCCTTGCCTGTACTTGACAGAAGAGAGGCCTAAATGGGGCTATTAGATTTCCTCTCTCCGGAATTTGGGGCAAGGCTTAAGGGACAGAAGCCAGTCTGGGAATGTCTCTTGAATGGTGATTTGAAACCAGGAACCAAGGGGTGGCCACTTTCCATCCACCATGTGCTCAAAGAAGTGGAAAGAGCTTGAAGAAAGTGCCTGCAGAGATGAGAAATGAGAAAGGTTCCTGCTGACTTTTCACAATCCAGGGTCCAGGATAGTCTTATTATCTGCAGTATGGGGCACTGCCTGGCTGATATGCAATTAACCTCACTCCAGATACCTACGAAGGCATCCTTGACTTGAGCCAGCCTTCAGCACAGAGAACTGCTCTGCCACATGGCTCAGGCCCTTTCTTGGACCTATACCGTGGATCATGTGTAAAAACATTTCTTCTAGGGTCATACACTGTGGAAAAACTGGGTGCAAGAAAATGTAAAGTCATAAGGAACAATTAAGGTAAATATGATCTATGTTTTCAATGAACAGTATCTAGCCATTCAGAGTGATTATTATGAAGACATGGAAACATAAGGCAAAATACGACACTGGTTTTAATGGACCATTATCACAGCAATGTAAAAAAATGCATTTGGGAAAAGATGGGGGAAATACATCAAAATGGGAGTCGTAGTAATGTCTTAAGTTAATGGGATCATGTGTGTTTCCCCCTAATTTTCCTAGTTTATTTCTAAAACACGGCTATCTTATGCAGATAATTTAAAACAATTCTTCTTCCTGCATCCCACATCTGAGCAATTTGGGTAATTTCTGTGAGGCCCTCAAATCATCACAGATCATATGTCTAAAAGGAACTGGAATCAGAGAAAACCACCAGAGGAAGAGTTTGTGTGCATCAAAGGGGACGCCCACCTGCCGGCTGGGACATGAACAACAGTCCCTCAATAAAGCCCAGGAGGAGAACGAGGTGACCGCTTGAGCATGATCAGATCTTGCAGCCTGTTCCCATTGCAGAAATACTGCCACGAAATAGCTGTGAAATGGGAGAAGAGGTCAGACCATGTCCTCCCAGTGAGCACAGGAGTCAGGATCCTGACCAGGCACTGCCCTCCCTCCCCCTCCTCCTCCCCCTGATCACCGCCTCCATTCCTCAACAGCTCTCCTCCCAGAAGCTCCATGGGTTTTAATAAGAACCGTACTCAGTACTGAACCTAAACTTCCATCTTTGCTAAGTGCCTCCAAATGATCTTAATGAGGATTCCCTCCACCCCCTGGGAAGTCAGCTCAGGGCTGTCCTATGACTCTTCTTTCCGGGCAAGTACTATAGGTCACTAAGGGGCTTCTTCCCCAGGAGAAGACCTAAAACGAGAACTTTGTGTTCCTGGGCTTGGGACTGTTTCTAAGCTCTCTGAGCCTGGCCAGTGCTTCAGGACAACAAGCACTGAAAAGAATAAGCAGTGGAGGGAACTGAGGGCTTGTGGCCCAAGCTCTGCCCTGAGTGCATGGCCACACTTCTGTGCACCTGCTGGCTCCCTGAGCTTCCGTTGTTACAAATCCATCACCCCATACCTACTCCTCCTGCTTAATCTTCCAGCTTGTACAAACAGAGGCCAAGGAAGGATGGACTGCTATGGGTTTAAGTTAATCAGAGTAGTGAGACATCCACCTCAGAAGCCAAAATATAAATTAGCTATTGGTCTTATATTTGTGGGTAGTAATAAGCTCAGGTAGGTAGATAGAAGTATGTTAGCAGTAAGTTCTTCCCAGAGAGCAAATGGATGTGAGAATAATGTGAGTGGAGACCCCTACCCAGAGGACCAGAGTGTTATCAAAGAAATGCAAATTACTTTATATTAAATATTACTGTTTAGTGAATGGCTGCTAATTAGTGCAGGCCCTGTGCTAGGTGAGCCTCGTTGTGTCCTACCCCCTTCAGGTCTCTGCTTCAATAACATTTCCTCCCAGAAGTTACTTCTGACCCCCAGGACCCTACGTTCCCCTGTTAGATACTCAGATTATGATTGTGACATTCACGAGTGTGACTTTCTTTTAAAATTTTTTAACATTTATTTATTTTTGAGAGACAGAGTGTGAGTGAAGGAGGGGCAGAGAGAGAGGGAGATACAGAATCCGAAGCAGGCTCCAGGCTCTGAGCCGTCAGCACAGAGCCTGACATGGGGCTCGAATCCATGCACCATGAAATCATGACCTGATCCGAAGTCGGACGCTTAACTGACTGAGACACAGAGGCGCTCCAGGCGTGACTTTTTTATTAATGGTCTGTTTTCATGAAAATAGGGACGAGAGGGTGTCTTTATGATCACAGTTGGGCACTCATCCTGGTTCTAGTAGGTTCTCTATGAATATTTAGTGAGCTGATATCCTTCATAGCACTCGCTACATGGAAAAGATGTAAACCCTTAGGTCATTCTTTCTCAGCTGTCTTGTTCATTGCTAAGCTTCAAGTCCCAAGCACACGGGGACCTCCTTTATCTTGTTCTCCACCAGCATTGGCATGGTGCCTGCATATGGTGGCATCCAGTGCTGGTGGCAGGAATAAATAAAAGAATAAACAAACATGAATAAAGCCCACAGCTCTAGAAGTGGGTAGGAAAAGAAAGACAGCACTGACAGGTTAGGAATCAAGTATGTCCAAGAATGGAGCTAGGTGAACAGAAAGAAGAAAATGTCTAGGACTTCTGACTGAGTGGACGTGGGATGCCCAGATTCTCCTTTCCAGGTGTTGACTGGGTGGTGTGTGTAGCTAAGGGAACAGAGAAGGCAGGCCACCACATTCGAGATGGTAAACCGAGGCCAAGGGCCTCTCGAGCCTAGAGAAAAAGCTAAGCCAATCATTTCCTACACTGCAAAGTAAGCCTGGATCCTTTTCTTTTGTGAGATGAAGGCTTTGAGGTCCCAAAAGGTCTGGGGAACAGAGGGGCAATAGTTTAGCACCTGCAAAGTAAGGTTCCACACATAAGGATGTAGCCCAGCCTCTTGACTGGGAGCTTCAGTGTATCTTGCTGAATCCTTGAATCACTGAGGCCTGACTCATTAGGAGATTGGCTCCAGGTCTGGTACATGGAGACCTGAACTTACATCACTTGGGGCTGCTGCTGCTCCAACCTCTGATCCCTCTTCCCAGGTATGCACAGACAGCCTCAGGAAAGGGTTCAGAAAGGTGAGTGAGCCTGCAATCCACAACAGGATGACTATGGAAGATGGGGGCCATCAGCAAAGCTTCTGGAGGTCTCTCTCATCTCTCTCTTTGCAATACTGTCTCCCCGGATCACTTGCCAGAGCTGGCTGCTAAGGCAGAGACCCTCTGGAAGTTAAGAAACTGTAGACTTTGTGTGAAGCATCAGGAAGTGTAAACCAAGTTCCAGATGGGAATTGCTGGAACAGTCCTCTCTTTCTGGTCCACCTCCTCCTCCCTCCACTACCGTTCTCAAACTTATTTTAATAGGCTGTTTTTTATGAAATTCCCTCTTATTCCTACATCAGCTTCCTATTTTTCTGGTCACCAAAAAGGGAAGCGAAAGCATTCAATGTTTTTTAATGTTTGTTTATTTTTGAGAGAGAGAGACAGAGAGAGAGACAGAGCATGAGTAGAGAAGGGGCAGAAAGAGATGGAGACACAGAATCCAAAGCAGGCTCCAAGCTCTGAGCTGTCAGCACAGAGCCCTACGCAGGGCTCGAACCCATGAACCGTGAGATCGTGACCTGAGCTGAAGTCAGATGCTTAACCAACTGAGCCACCCAGGCACCCCAAAAGCATTGATTTTTAAAGCACACACACACATGCACGCATGCACTCACGCACGCACCCCACCCCCCTATACATATACACCACATCCCTCCAAAATACTTTATCCATTTTTAACAGATGAAAAGGGAAAGGAAAGTGTGGTATTTTTGATGGTCTTATTACTTGGTTAAATCGTTTGGATGGGGAATGATAGACTTTACAAAGATGCCTCCTATTTTAGTGTGGTTGCCCTGTGATGGACTCAATCTTGCTACAACAGTAAGGCTTTTGTCACTAATACTTTGGAGGGCCTCTTAGAGGGTAGAGGTGGCATGCCCCATATACAGCTTGTCTAGAAGTTTTTAATTTATTTGTGCTAATTTTACCAGTCTTTGGGGGACAAGTCAAAAATGTGTGCGTATATGTGTGATTATTCTTGTATTCAGCACTTCAGTCCAAATCACCCAAGAAAATTTTCTAGATACATTTACTTTATTTACTTTTTTAATCAAAGTGTCACAAATGGCGGCCATTTGTAAATTGCTCTGAATTCATTGAAACCATTGTCTAATTTGACCTTCACTATAACAGCAGTAATAAAAAGTGTATTTGTATACTACACAAATTCTCTAGTGTTTTACATTAGAAGCAAGTACTTTATACATGTATTCAAATTAAGTGCTCAAAGTCACATTTTTACTTAAACACCAGGATATAAAATTTCCAGGAAAGAGTAAAGGGTGGTAACCCTAACTTGCAACTTTTTGAAGAGATCTCCTCTGCTTATACATGGAACCCAGCCTCAGTGTCTCCATACTGTAGGCAGGGCAGGGACTCCTGCTATGGTCCTGAACTGTCACTTACCTGCTGGCTGTGTAAGTGTGGGTCAGTCCCTTTTCCTTTGGGGGTTCCTCTTTCCTTCTGTGGCGCACAGGGTGACTGGATTTGATGGCTTCTAAGGCTCCCTCTAGTTCTGAAATGTCATGATACTTCGAGTAAAGAGGGAATTTAGAATCATCTAGTTTAGGGGCCAAGTCTGGCCCACTGCCTGATTTTGTGCATGGCAAGCCAGGAATGGCTTTTACATTTTTACGTGGTTGGTAAAATAGTATTTCATGAAAGGTGAAAACTTATGTGAAACTTACATTTCAGTGACCATAAATTAAGTTTTATTGGAGCCGTTCTTGCTTATTTGCGTATGGTCTCTGGCTACTTTTGCACTACAATGGCAGAGTTGAGCAGTTGCCATGGAGATCACATAGCCCACAAGCCTAAAATACTATCGGGTCTTTTACATCAAAAAGGTTGCTGGCCCTAATCTAGTCCAACTGCTTGAGAAAATTAAAGGTTGGGCAAATTCTAGTTCAAAAAGACAAAAATCACAGTTATAGAAAGATGCAAATGGCCAATTTGAAGCGTTCAAAGGGAGAAAAACAATTAACAATAAACAAAAGATTAAGGATGCAAAAGAAACTTTTTCCTCAAATGGCAATAATGTGTTTGTTAGTGAAGAGATAAGGACCAAGAAATTGTGAAGCCCTTGGAGCACCCTGCATTTATTCATATGAAAGAACCGATGTTTTGGTTTTTTTTTTCCCCCAAGTTTATTTATTTATTTCCAAAGAGAGAGAATATGAACAGTGGTGGGGCAGAGAGAGGGAGAGAGAACGAATCCCAAGCAGGGTCCACACTGTCAGCGTAGAGCACGACTCAGGGCTTGAACTCACGAACCATGCGATCATAGCGAGAGCCAAAGTCAAGAATTGGACACTCAACCACGTGAGCCACCCAGGCACCCTGGAACTGACGATTTTGTTTGTTTGTTTTTTAGTCTGGAATCAACTTACGATGGATTGATGTGGAAGATTTGGGAAGTGGGCAGATTGCATCAGAAAAACCTCCAGATTCTTCATGCTGATAAGACTCTTGAAAACTTACATCGAAACTGAAGGAAATGGAGGTGAACATTAGAAACGCTTTAGTGGGCCTTTTCAAATGTGTTGGAGGTCTGGAGGCAGTGACGGGGGAAAGGAAGCCTAGAACAGATTAGAACTTTTGGTCAAATAGAAGTCTAGTGCTGGGAAATCCCAAAGCTCTTGATGACACAGAGGCTCTGCTTAGAATAGCCAGCATAGTTCTGAGAACCTGGCCCTTACTAGTGACAGGGCTTGAGCCCTGGCAGGATGGTGAATGGGAGCAAAGTAAGTGTGGAGTTGGCCACGTATTGATTTGGGGAAGGTTTATACAAAGTTTCACGGGGAGGTAAAGCCCATCATCCTTCAATTCACATAGGAGTATTTCCTTTTCCTGGGAAGTTACTAATGGTGTGCAATAAATATTTCAAGCCCAAGCATGAATCGGGGAGCAATGAAACTGACCCAAGATCCATACTGTTGGTGACCAACCATGTATCAAACATTGCTCCTGTGAGAAGAGTCCTAGGTAGTTAAAATATGAACTTGAACTTGCTGAACAGATAGGATTTACCCTGGAAATTCAGATTGTTGTCAACACGCAGCATGTGTACCTCTGGGTCAGTGAGTCAGAAGGGTTCTCTCTAAAGTTAAGTCAGTGGCTAACGGCACGAGTTTATGGCTCAGACTTCCCAGGGTTGCATCCAAAATTGACTGCCTGGATTCCCATCCCAGGTTATCCCAGGCAAATTACTCAACCTCTCAAGCCTCATCGTCTTCTCCTGTAACAATATAATAATAGAAAAAGAGTGGTAATAATAGCACTTACACTATGGGCTGCCGTGAATATTTAAAGGGAATTATCAGTAGAAGGTGCATGGGCAGATCTGAGAATTAGAGAGTGCTCACCAAATGCCCCCTGCTTACTGTTGGCTGCATTGTCCAGCCTGGTTGAGAATATGAATTTACTAAAAATATAGAGTTGGGTGTGACTAGTTTGGGATGGAGTTTCAGCTTCACCACTGAGCAGCTTTGTAACCAGGAGCAAATGACTTCAACTCTTAGAGCTTCAGCCTTCTTATCTGTAAAATAGTGATAATAATAGTACTTATGTTAGTGAGAAAATATGCTCAAAGTGCTTGGGAGAGTTTGTGGCAGTTAGCTATTCTAATGATGGTCATGATCTGGGTCACTATTAATATTCATTGGTTCCCTAATATCCAAAAATATCCTGAAGACAGGCTGAAACACAGTAAGCCTGGTATACGAGGCATGCGTGGCATCCACAGTATAAAGAATTTTCACATAAATGATTTGATCAAACGGCCGTAAATTGGGTTTGGGTTGTCATGAAAGTCCTCTGATGGTCTAGGGACAAGGTGCAGGCTCAAGGAGGATGGTGGGGGAGGACCCATTGGCCTTTCCCCGCTGGCCTGGGACCTCCTCCAGCCCCATGGCCCTCCGTGCTGAACCCAGAGGTGACATGTGTTCGGGCTCCTTTGATTGTCTCCTTCAGAATCACGGGGATTCTGGCTTCTTGCTTTCCCATCTTCCTTCTGCCAACTTCTGTTATTCTTGTTTCCTGTCGAGCTGCTCGACATTTGGTACATGTGATTACAGTACCACCTCGTGTTCTGGGTACAATGTAAGCCCCTGTCTCATTCTCTTTATCAGCAAGAAGACAGAAACGATGGCCTCTGGAAAGGAAAGGGGCCTTTAGTATCTGGCCCGGTCTCTCTTCTTAGTTTGTGGAGCTGCGCCCCATTTCCTACCATTAACAGATTTGTGTACCTATCTGATATTCCCCAGATTGAGTTGCCAGGCATCCAGGGTGATGGGGCTTGACAAAGCTCTTTCCCTAGTACTTGCTACCCACATCCTTTCACTTCTGCTAACTCCCTCACAATGAACAGAAGGGAGCTTATCTCCTGAGATCAGGAATTACAAGAACATGTGTTATAGATATCAGTGGTGCATCATTTAGCATAAATTGTGATAAGGCCGAGGTGTTTCTTCCACTCAGTTTCTTCAGAACTGAGGGCCTCTTCTCCCAAATAAGCCATATTGGAAGGTTTGGCTTTCCTTCCACTTTCCCATGTGCCCAGATTGGGGGGGGGGGGGGGGGGGGGGGGGGGACGCGGGGAGGGCGGCACTGGAGAATAAATAACACATGTAACTCAAGCCCTGTATTCGTAGGATCTTTCTTATGAAAGGCTATGGGATCCCTTCACCCAACCTTTTCATTTTACTGATGAGGAAGGCGAGAAGGATGGTGACAGCTGGATTCTGGCCGAGTCAAGACAGGAGCCCAGTCCTCCCAACTCTCAGGCCACCACTCTTTCCTCTTTATTATTATTAATACTTTTAAAGTAGGCTCTACTCCCAATGTGGGGCTTGAACTCACAACCCTGACATGAGGACTGTACTGACCGAGTCACCCTGGCACCCTACCACTCTTGCCTCTTTAGAGCCCTTATTGCCTTCCATGCTCATGGCTGGAGTGGATTCTCCTTGGTGACATTTTTGACTGTTCTAGGCAGCGAGCACTCATTTGGGGTGAGCCCAACTTGTTCTCTTACTCTTCAGCTTTGGCTATTGTTTGGTCTTTCCGGTGTATGCCACCCACTACAGACTTAAAGATTTCCCCCAGTGGCTTATAGTCAGGACAGATGCTTATTTGGGGTGAGGGATCAAGATGCCTAAATTCAGCTGGCAGAAGGTGAAGTCACTGCATGTTCTCTCAGTGGATAGGGCCCAGAAGCCAAGTCCCAGTAGGAAGGCTGCCTCTGAGCTAGATCAGAAACCAAGCAGGCCTCAGAGTCTGAGGCCCACCTACTGCCCTCCCCCTCCAGCAGCCCGAGTCCTGCAAGGCTAGTCCAAGAGTGCCCTGATGCTTTTCATACATGGTCATGGTAGGTTGAGTCAAAGAGTGGTATTAGGATCATGTCCCAGGAAAAACTGATATTGAACTGCAATGATATCTACCGAGTAGATGGCCAAAGACAGGGCCCTGCGGAGGATGTTGGGAATCAAGGTACAAAAGGCTGTCAGAGAACCATAGAAGGGCTCCTGGAGAATGTTGGTTTGGGCAGGACTGTCTCTTTTTGGCCAAGACAACATGGGCATCTCGCTTTGAGTTCTTTGAGGGAAGTGTTATTCTCCCCATCGTAAAGGCCATGAAAGTGAAACTTGGAGTCCTTAGCCAAAGTTACAAAGCCAGTGTCAGAGCCAAGACTGGAACCCACGTGCTCAGACTCTGAAGTCTGTGTTCTATCCAGGTCACCACGCTGAAATTTAGAAAAGCCTGTCAGCATTCACCAGAAAACTCTGATTGCCAGTATGGTGTGGCATTCTATCATCATATGGTCAAAGAGCATCCAGTCCAACTCAAAATAAATCGGCTTCCTTTGCCATATGCCCTGAAGAGGGTTCTTAGGGACTCTACTGGGGATGGTGAAGGAGGATGGGCACAGGTGACACACTGTCTGTACTCAACCCCCATCCTCCCCCAACCATCTCTTCAACCAGAAATGCTCCGTTCTATGGGTTGGAAGCATGTGTTTGAAAAGGGTTCCCATAACCTCTGTTCTCCCACACGCTGCAGCTTCTGGTTCAACACCTTGTATAAAAGGAAGCCCACAGGGCTCCAGGATCCTCCAGGGCTGAGCACCACATAGGCTGGGTGGTGCCCATAGAATTGTCTTCTTGGTTGAAAAGCCCTCCAACACCAACAAAAGTGTGATGACCAGAAGCTAGCACAACCACGGAAGTTAACAGCTACCTTAGAATTCATTCATTCATTCATTCATTCACTCATTCATTTACTTGAGAATATTTAAATTAGAACCACTGTACTTCTGGCTTTCACAGAGGCCCCAGTAGATACTGTTGTGGCCCAAACAGGACAATCTCTCTGATGTTTCCCTCTAAAGACCAAAGCAGGGCACCTTCACATCACAGCTAATGATCTGTCGGGCATGAACTCATTTAAGCTTTTTAATAGTGATGCTGTGTATGGTTTTGGCTGCCATCACCTCTTAACACAACAAGTTCAGTAAGTTGCCATCACTTATGCGCTTCCTTTTTCTCCCCTGGCCTATATTTACCTGTCACACTTTCCAGGGGTGACCCCTAGGTGCTGTGGGTTGATAAACAAGCTCAACCTGAAGCGGCAGAAGCACCAGTTGAGCAAATAATTCTTGAATGGATAGTCCTGGCAAATGGCATCATTGCAGATACACACTAGGTCAGGTTTTCAGTCCCGTTAAAAGCCTTCCCCTCACCAGTGTTCTGAAATCTTGGGCCCATCAAGCAGTCTTTCTATTCCTTAGACAACTGAACAGCTGTAGAGTTCTGCACAGTTGGAGGAGGGGTGTTTGGTTGTTTCTCTTTTACCTGGGTTCCTTCATATATCCTCGCTTGTATCACCCTAGCCAACCCCATGTGCATGTAGAGAAATGCAAACAATTCTGTTATCTTCTGATATTCTGAGGCCAAGAGTTCTCATTCTGACCATGTCTGCACAAGTTATCAGTGATTTCAGAATCTCTTTGATGCCTTCTAATATTATCTCCTATAGATGTGCCCTAGTTAGCAGGCATCATGAGGGAATAAGGGCATAGTTCTGGATAAAAGAGTTCAGTTAACTAAGAGTATAACTCTTTCAGCTCTAAAGAGTTTTAAAATTTGTGAGCATTTGCAACCCAAGTTTTTCCATGTAGATCACATAGGCCTCACAGACTATCACAAATGATACCTTTCTGTGCTGGTGCCATCCGTTTGTATGGGACCGTGGTAGTCATGAAGGTGGGAGCAGGGTTGTCTGATGGCTCCAATGACAGCCCCTCTTGCTCTACTGTCACATGGGTGTCACCACCATGTTTTCCATGGGCTGCACCCAGCCAACGACTAAGCATGATGGAGTTCCTGGGCATGGCTGGACACAGGACTCCTCAACTGGGAGATGTTGGCTCCAGATCTCCCCTCGGCCAGGCTGACGCCTTCTGAGAACTGGCCCGCAGTCTGGGACTCTTCCTATTTAACTCCACCTTCACAGGAGTCAGACACACAACACAAATCTGAGGGCTCTCCCCGCCTTCGCTGGCTCACTCTTTTTCCCTTCACAGGTATTGTCCTCCATCAGTCCCTTGACATCTAACCCTGGCATGGCTTCTGCTTCTCAGAGGACATGAACAAACACAGAAGCCTCTACCCTTCTCTCTTTTAAAGTCAGTCTCACCCACCCCCAGCTGTTTCCTGGAGGAAACGCATGTGCTCACAGATGTGGGCTACCCAACACCACTCCTGTCCCCCCCACTCCTGCTCCTGCCCTGGCTTCCCGGAGAGATGGCTGCACCACAGTCTCTGATGTTCCCAAAGCCTCATGAAGTCTCCTACTTATTGCGCCACATCTGCTCCTGTCTGTGGGCCCCCTGACGCCCACTTCTGCTGATGCCGTGGGACTCATAATACACCAGAACCCTGTGCTTACCTGAGGTCATGCCCACTGCAGACAAAAGTAGCCAGGCCTGTCTGCTCAGACGAGTGCCTCACCCTTACCTCACTACAAGGGTCCCTGTGGACAGCTGCCTTGTGCTGCCATTGTCACATCTGACTTTTTGTGAGAAGAGGTCATTTCATTTTTACCCACAGTCTCCTTTCCATTGTTTTGTTGTTGTTGTTTTTAATAACGACCAAAATTTATTTGCTGTTTTAGAAGGTAAACATCCAATTGTTTAAAAACATATTTATTTATTTTTGGAGAGAGAGAGAGGTGGGGGGAGGGGCTGAGAGGGAGAGAGAGAATCCCAAGCAGGCTCCATGCTGTCAGCACAGAGCCCTACATGCGGCCCGATCTCACGAACCTTGAGATCATGACCTGAGGCGAAACCAAGAGTTGGACGGTCTGACTGAGCCACCCAGGCGCCCCTCCTTTCCTCTGACCTTAGTCTCAATCCTCAGCTAAAGGATCAGCTCTGTGACAGAGTCCTATGTATAAAATTGTGCTTCCTTTCTTACACTGGGAGGGCCTGACTTTCTTATCTCTTCAGATGAAGGCTTTCCTACAAAACTTCATTCGAAGGGTCTTCTTGTGGGTCCCCCAGAATGTTCAGATTCCAGAGTGGTTCTAGGCCCAAATTTGGCCTAGCACACTCTGGGTTGCTCTCATCGGGATTCTGTGGATTGTTCGTTTGCATGTTTGCTGTGTGTGTGTGTGTGTGTGTGTGTGTGTGTGTGTGCGCACACATGTGCGCGTATAGGGTGTGTGTAACAGAACTTGTGTGGTTCTTGCCTCTCCGTCTCCTGCCTCGTGATGCCCCCACATCCATCACTTTGATGGCAAACTGTCTCTCACTGCCTCTGTTACCTTCTCTGCCATCTGCCTCCACTCCTGAGGCTCTCTCATTATTACCAATATTTCTCCTTGACAACTTTTTTTTGTCACTGCATATTTCAAAGCTTTTTTGGAGACTTCCAGCATTAGGAGTGTACTAAAATGTGAAGAGCTACAAATGAGTAAAGGGAAGCAGGTTTATAATACTTTGTAAATGATGACTAAATTAGGGAGGAAGGAAATGGAAGGAATGTAGGACTTACCTAGGGAAGAATGCTAGAAGCTACACTAAGTAGGCCCGGCAGATTTCCAGAAAAAATAATGGACACATTTGATGACATTTTTGACAGATGAATGCACACACAGAAAAAAAAAGATACCTGTGGCAGACACTTTGACTTTCCTTGGACCTCTTCACTATTTCTGTGTACCCTTCACCTAGTTCAGGTGAGTTTTTACTCTAATAGCTTACAGCTATGACTTTGCTTTGGAACATTTCCCTCAGTTACTGGAACACTTCACTTGCAAATGCAGACACAGAAGTGCCTGGGATTTTACACCTTCCCGGGAAACCTTTATCTCATGATTAACTGGTTTGGAAATATGACAGTCCAGACTCCCTTGCCTCAGATGGGGACAAACGTGAGGCATAATTTTTAATGCAGATCTTCCCTGATTATATCAAAGCATCATCTCTCCAAAAAGTCTTGCCTGCCATCACACTCGTGCTTGGCTCCTTCTGCTTTCCTGCTCTCTTACTGGCCTCCTCTGGGAGCCCTTCAGAAATAGATGGCTTGCACATGAATCTTCATCTCAGACTCTGCTTCTGGGAGATCCCAACTGCACTGGACTGAATAATGTCCTGAAAAAAATCATGTCTGCCTGGGATCTGTCAGTGTGACCTAAGGTAACCAATTAGGAAGCAGTCGTGCTGGATTAGAGTGGTGTCCTTATAAAAAGAGGACAATTTGGACACAGAGACACAGAGGTGGAGGAGACAGTCATGTGAAAATGGAAGCAGAGACTGGAGTGAAAGATCTAGAAGGCAAGGAACACTGTGGATTGCTAACCAGAAGGATGTGGGAAGCATGGAACAGATTCTTCCTCAGAGCCTCCAGAAGGAATTGATCCTGCTAGCACTTTGATTTTGGATTTCAGTTTCTGGAACTGTGAAAGAATAAATTTCTGTCGTTTTAAGCCACAGTTTGTGGCATTTTGTTATAGCAGCCCTAAGAAGCTAATATACCAACCTAAGACACAAATACAAGATATAGGAAGCATATGAGCATATGAGTATAATCTATATTACATCCTATATTTTACATGAGATCATGCAGCTTTTATCAATATTTTCAAAAAATTGATTCAGTGAAGACTCTCTTTTCAATCAATAGCTGACATTCATTATACTTACGGAGAGAAGTATACAAGTAATCCAGTTAAAAATCAGAAAGAATACGAGGATGTTCATTATCATCATTAGTGTTTAACATTGCTCTGGATAGTGGATGTTCTGGCTAATGCAATAAGACAAAATAGAAAAGAAAAAAAAAAGAAATGAGGTATTTTGAGCAAGATGAGATAAATTAATCATTACCAGCAGACACTGGCTACTTGAAAAACCCCAGGCAGTGTACTAAAATATCTTAAGAAAGCTCAGGAATAAAAGATAACTTGTATATAGGCTTTGATAAATTTTAAAAGACCTGTCTAAATAGATTTTATGCCATGCTTCTGCACTAAAAACTAAATATTAAAAGTTGTTCCTAAGATTCCCATTAAAATATAAATGAGATGGGGGGGGGGCAGATGTAATTTAAAAATACTAAAATTCACCCAAAAGAACAAAGACATGAGAAGAGCCAAAACACATTTTGTGAAAAGGAAGAAAAGAGGGGCACCTGGGTGGCTCAGTCGGTTAAGCCTCCGACTTCGGCTCAGGTCATGATCTCGCGGTCCGTGAGTTCAAGCCCCGCATCGGGCTCTGTGCTGACCGCTCAGAGCCTGGAGCCTGTTTCGGATTCTGTGTCTCCCTCTCTCTCTGACTCTCCCCCATTCGTGCTCTGTCTCTGTCTGTCTCAAAAATAAATAAACCTTAAAAAAAAAAAGGAAGAAAAGAGAACTCTCACCTGGTACTAAAATGTATTATAAAGTTAGAGCAATCGACTGTACCCAATAAATGACTTGGTTCTGGTGCAGAAATATACAAAAGAGTACGGCAGAATAGAAGTCCAGAAATAGACCCAAATATTTATATAATCAGGATTTATATAATCATTTACAGTATGGTAATGGCGACGGTTCATGTCATTATAAAAATATTCCTCCATGAATTATGCTGGGAATGAAAGGGTAACTCACCCTAAATACATTCCAACTGAATTCATGTTTTCAAAAGCACTTTGGTTTTCCAGCAATGACAGACTAAGCAATTGAGATCGACCACTTTGCTGCAATTTCAAAAACTGAACAGAGTTTAAAATACATTTGCTTGAAGGCGTCTGAGAGCTAAAAAAACCTGTGAAGAATGGCATGGCCAAGGTCTAAAAGAAGGAGGAAACTCAGGGTCATAAACCCAGCACCTGGGGATGCTTTACTCCTCGAAGTGCTAGCTGATTCCAAAGTAGGTGGCCGAGAGGCTGGAGACAGCGGCACTTTGGAGAGCTCTGAGGAGTGAAGGGGATAAAAATTAAGAATACAAGATCACTGAAAGGGGAAGCCTCTAGTAGACGCCCCATGCATTGGCTCGGCATCCTGAAAGGTACATCTGACCTGACAGAGTGTGGAAATACATGAACCTTCACACTGAACGCAGCTTCCAATCATCTCAAACCTGGGAATTAGATTAGCTTGATCCTGGACTGTTAGAACCCTAAGCTTTCTTCCAGAAGCAGTGTAAGTCCTCTCTGAAGGATGATAACATCCTTGGAGACTTGAAATTATTCTACAGCGTTGTGTATGCAATATCTGAAAGTCAATAAAAAATAATCAAGTGCAAAATGAGACCAGATGGTGTTATCAAAATCCATGAAATTCTTCCTAAGATTCTCTCATTCTCTTGGGGAAAAAGTAAAAATATCAATCAATACTAAAAGACAAATGACCACACAGGCAAAATATTTGCAAGATACATGACAAGGAGTTAATGTCAATTCTATGTGATACGTAAAATAAAAACATTACAATAGAAAAAGTAGCCAGAAGATACACACTGGTACTTGACAAAAGAAGATATACAAGTGGTCCCTGAACATATTAAAATAATCTAATCTCACTAACAATTAGCTAATTTTCGATATGAGCTATTATTTTTTATCTATCATACTTAAAAAGATAATAAAAAATCATAATAATTAGTGGTGTGATGAATGTCCAGGAACTAAGTGGGAGGAATACAAAAAAAGTACAATATTTTTCTGGAGGGAAACATGAAAAGATTTAAATGCATACCGCTTAACTCAGGAAATCCACTGCCTTAGGATTTGGCTGTAAAACATCATACATTTGCCAAGATGCACTGATAAGATTGTTTATCGTAGCGCCATTTCTAACAATATAATTATAAACATCCAAAATTGGAAAATTGTCCACGATAACTTAGTAGCCACACTAAATGGGGTAGAGTAACACAATGCAATCCTTGAAAAGATAACAAAATGAAAAGTTATGCCTAATACATTGCTAAGAAAATAAAGCATATTGCAGAATGTAACCTTACTTTTGTTATACGTGTATAGGGTGGACAACAATTTGTTTTTATTATTTGTAGAGGTAGTTTTTATATCATTCACTTTTACATATCTGGATCTTAAAAAATAAAGCAAACTGGGGCGCCTGGGTGGCTCAGTCGGTTGAGCGTCCGACTCCGGCTCAGGTCATGATCTCGCGGTCCGTGAGTTCAAGCCCCGCGTCGGGCTCTGTGCTGACAGCTCAGAGCCTGGAGCCTGTTTCGGATTCTGTGTCTCCCTCTCTCTCTCTGACCCTCCCCTGTTCATGCTGTCTCTCCCTGTCTCAAAAATAAATAAACGTTAAAAAAAAATTAAAAAAAAAAATAAAGCAAAGTATTCCTTTTAATCAGAAAAATGATCCTTCAAATCTCTTGTACCTTCAAAATGTCACCTTCCCTTTCATATTTCAGATGAAATGCGTAATAGGACACATACAATTACTTTCTCCCTGACCTTCTGTAGAGTTTATTTGTTCATACATTGAACTTGTTTTCACATCAATACTTGACATAGGGATTGAAGGAGAGTACTGAACTTGGTTTTTACTATTTTTGGAGCAATGGCTTCTTTATTCTATTTTTTTCTTTTTCTCTTTCTTTCTTTCTTTCTTTCCTTTCCTTTCCTTTCCTTTCCTTTCCTTCTTTTTTTACTTATCAAGATGTATCGCTTCCTATAGAAAACGGAACACCATTTCCAAGGCACTGTATTGCTCATAAAGGTAATTCACTCACTTATACAGTCAGTATTCATGAAGCACACCTCTGTCCCTGCACTGTGCCCAAGGCTGACAATAGAGGGCACAGACCAGACCAAATCACTTCTGCATTTGTGCTCATGGCCCAGAGCACACCCACTGGATGTGTACATATCTTGGCAACCCACTCCTCAGGCCAGTGTGAACACTTCTCAAGTGAAGGCCACTTGTCCAAAATCCCAGGTCCCTTTAGTGCACATTTAATGGACCAAAAGTAAGTTTATTAGCCTAAGCTTGTAAGTAACCCTTCAAAATGAAAATATAGCTTTCTTACTGAAAAATGAATATGTTTTTTCAAATATTTCTGGAGCTAAAATTTGAAATTTTAAGTTGTTTTAGGGGCGCCTGGATGGTTTGGCTAGTTAAGTGTCTGGCTTTTGATCTTGACTCAGGTCATGATCTCACAGCTTGTGAGTTCGAGCCCCATGTCGGGCTCTGTGCTGACCGTGCAGAGCCTGCTTGGGATTCTCTCTTTCTTCCTCTCTCACTTCTGTCTCCCTCACTCTCTCTCTAAAAAAAAAAAACATTTTTAAATAATATTTTAAAATAAAATAAAATGAACATTTAAGTTGTTTTAAATCGGTTATCTTTTTTTATTAAAAAATTTTTTTTAATGTTTATTTTTGAGAGAGAGAGAGAGAGAGAGAGAGCATGAGTGGGAGGGGGGCAGAAAGAGAGGGAGACACAGAATCTGAAGTAGGCTCTGGGCTCTGAGCTGTCAGCACAGAGCCCGACAGAGGGCTCGAACTTCTGAACCATGAGATCATGACCTGAGCCAAAGTTGGACACTTAACCTACTGAGCCACTGAGGCACCCCGGATCAGTTATATTTTTAAAAAAATTAGTTATAAAAAAAAATTAGTTACAGCTGCCAACACTCTCTTACACTAAAGGATGTGAGAAGGATGAAATCAATACAGAGACAATACCGTTATAAAGAATGCACTTTTTTTTTTTTTTTAAAGTAGGCATCACACCCAGGGCAGAACCCAACACCAGGCTTGAACTCAGGACCCTGAGATCCATACCTGAGCTGAGATCAAGAGTTGGATGCTTAACTGACTGAGCCACCCAGGCAACCCCACAAAGAGGGCATTTTTCAAAAACACAAACAAACCCCAAACCATAAGTGCTGTGCTCCCTGTCTGACAGAGAGTGTAAATTTGAATCCCTTTCCAAACAATGATTCAGCGTAATGACAGAATACAGGCTTAGGAGTGAATGAGGTGAGTCACACATAAGTCACAACACAGCATGCTATTAGTGAATATCTGTACACCCAATTTTCCCTCACTGTGTTTCCTGTTCAGAAAGTCCAAATGCAAAGCTGTCCCAAACCAGATGCCTGTAGAAGGTTCAGGTGCAGCCGGGTCAGCAGGTCTCGGTGAAAGCATGTAGATGTGCAGAAACTGACCTTGACACAGGTATGGGGATGTCCTGGCCTAGTCTGGGACTGACAGGTTTGGGACCAGATCAGATGAGGATTGTTTTTGTTATCTATTGCCTTATAACAAAACGCCACAAAACGTAGCAGTTTAAAACAAATACAGTATTTATTATGTTTTCATGAGCCGGAGGGTTGAACAGACTCCGGTGGGTAGCTTTTCTTTGCTTCACCTGCTGCAGCTGACCTCACATGGCTGCGTTCCACTGGGAACTTGGCCTGGCCCGGTATCTGAGGTGGCATCTCATCCATCAGGGTCTCTCCCGATCTTCAGTAGTCTAGCTCAGGCAATTTTACAGTGGCGCAGATGACTTCCAGAATGTAAGCCTCGATGTGTCAGCACTAATGAGGCCTCTGCTTGCTTCATATTTGCTAATGTCCCACTGGACAAAGCAGGTCACATGGCCCGCCCCACGGTCAACGTGGGAGGATCTGTACAGGTGGCAACTATTCCAAGGTGTGGTTTATTGAGGGCCCTCGGTCCAACAGTCTCCCACAGGGACCAAGATGTGGACATAGGATGAGATAGAGGATGTGATAGGAGGATGCAGTGGGGAAGGGGGGCGGTGCTGTGGTGGGACATAGGCCTTGAGCATAGGCCACAATAAGAATGTAACCACCACCGAAAATAGTGCTTTAACTGGAAGTGGGGGCGGGGACAAGGAAATCAAGCTGAAGAGACCAACAAAGGGACTGTGGCTGGTTAAACAGAGACCATCTAGAGCATCATTAGGAGAGCAGAATAAAAATCAAAGAAGTCAGATAGGTGGCAAGGCAGAAGGTAGGCAATGGAGAGAAAAAGTTGCTGATTTCTTTCTGAAAGAGGAGAATTGGAAATAAAATGCTTACAAATCCATGTACCATTACTTTTTTAAATGAAGGAGCTTGGATTTTCCAAGTAGCCCTTGTGATGTTCTTTTTTATAGTGTTATTTTTTTAAGTCCTTTTTTTTTTTTTTTGAGAGTGAGCAAGCGTGCATGAGCAGGGGAGGGACAGAGAGAGAGAGGGAAAGAGAGAGAATCCCAAGCAGGCTCTGTGTTGTCAGCATAGAGCCCCATGTGGGGCTTGATCCCAGAAACCCTGAGATCATGACCTGAGCCAAAATAAAGAGTCAGGTGCTGAACCAGCTGAGCCACCCAGGCGCCCCTGTTCTTTTTTATTCAAAGGAAGGATGGCCTGTGGTGGTTGGGTGACTCCTTAGAGCCCTAGCTGGACCCTACTGCCCCTCTCTGCCATCTTCCCTAGTTTTCCAGCCCTCCCTTCTCTGGACCCTGGTCCTAAACATTTGCTCAGGTGCTCCAACTTTGAAGATACATTTTTTTAATGAAGCTTAGGTCAATTCTACTTTAAGATGTAAGATGCTTTAAATGCTTGCTGAAGTTGAATATGAGTAATTTGACGAGTAGACTTACAGAGTCAGAAAAGTCTTATAGTGGTAGAAGGTTCCACATGATTCCTTGACCTCATCTGCTACCCACCCACTCCCACCCCCACCTCCATCTCTCTGGCCATATTGGCCAATTGTTTGATAACAGGACCTTATACCTGCCATTTAGCCTCTGTCTGGAAATCTTTTCCTCTAGATAGCTACAAAGCTTCCTCTTCTTTTCCCCCCAGATCTTTGCTGATATGTTATCTTATTGATTATTTTCCTGGCAATATTCAAAACTAAAGCCTACCCTTTCCCCACGCTGTCCCTCTTCTCTGCTTTATTTTTCTCTAGATCCCTATCACCATGTAACATGCTATATATTTTGTTTTGTTATTGTTGTTATTGTTTGTCTGATTTATTTTTCATCTCCCCAGATCCCAGGGTGATTCTAACATGCAGCCAAGTTTGCAAGGAGTAACTTTAGGGCACAGGCTTCAGAGTTATGCAGACATCCATTCCAGTCCTGTCTTGCAGTCGAGGGGTGCCATGACCTTGGGTAGTTCCCTAACATCTCGAAACTTCATTTGCAAAATGCAAGTCACAGAAGTCCTTCTTGTCTCCTAGTTTCCTGTGAAGATTAAATGAGACCTGCAAGCATTGGGCTCCGCTCGCGGTGCCTGGCTCACACTAAGGCCTAAGTAACCGACAAGGTTTCCACCAGCTGGGATATGACTGTCCTCCTCCATCATGTTGTGCCCAGCCTGCTTAGGAACAGTGCCTGGGGCTAAGCAAGCCTGGCCGCAGTTACTGCCTCTCTTTTTCTGGAGGAACTTGTTGAGGTCATTTAGCAAAGCACCTGCTTGTCCTTTTAGAGCCTAGGTTTTCTTTGGTGCCAATTCTCTTAACTGTTCCGTAGGCTGCACCAGTTTCTTGGAGCAAAATGGAGAATACTGAAATTGCAGTTGCCCAAGGTCCCCGGCTACAGGCAATATCAGCAGAGGAAACTGAACACTGGGGAACTCCTTCTGAGAAATTGAATATATGTGCTGATTGTATCTGAAATTTTCATTTGAAATCTTTCCTTCCTCCCTGCCCCCCACTCATTCTCTCTCTCTTCCTTCCTTCCTTCCTTCCTCCCTCCCTCCCTCCCTCTCTCTCTTCTTTCTTTCTTTATTTCTTTCTTTCTTTCTTTCCTTCCTTCTTTCCTTCCTTCCTTCCTTCCTTCCTTCCTTCCTTCCTTCCTTCCTTCCTTTAAACTTTATTTCTGAGAGAGAAGAGAGAGATCCTACCAGGAAATGGCACTGGGAGCCTCATTTCAGGTTTGTTTGTTTGTTTGTTTGTTTTTAAAGTAAACTCTTAGCCCAAGATGGGGCCCAAACTCATGACCCCACGATCAAGAGTCACATGCTCCACGGACTGAGCAACCCAGGTGCCCCAAGAACCTTCAGGTTCGTACCAGGAACATAACTAGGGTTTCTTGATGCTGCTTGTTATTTTGCTATTTCAGGCCTCTTCTCAGGGAGCCTTATATTAAAGTGACTTCTTGGGGCTCTTGGGTGTCTCAGCTGATTGAATGTCCGACTCTTGATTGCAGCTCAGGTCGTGATCCCAGGGTCGTGGAAATGAGCCCTGCATCAGGCTCCACACTCAGCATGGAACCTGCTTAGGATGCTCTCTCCCCCTCTGCCCCTCTCTCTTGCTCACACATGCGCACTCTCTCAAATAAAAACCAAATATTGAAAAAAATAATGAAGTGACTTCTCAGTGGAAACGATTTCTTTCTAGCTTGTTCTCCCTGAAAGATATGGTAACAGTGGAGGAGAAAGGTATTCTTTAAACAGAAACAGCAAGCAATAACTCCTAGCTAGGTATGCAAGGGGCATTCTGAACAGCTTTACAGAAGAGATTTTACCAGACCCAGACGGGGGGCGGGGAGGGGCCTGGGAGAGTAAGGATCAGCAAGAGCAAAGCTGCAAGTTTAAGACAACTGGTGCACGTTTGCAGGATGGTGAGAAGAGCAGTCTGGTGTGGCTCCCTGGGGGCCACAGGGAGGAGCTGTGGCAGAAGATGCTAGAAAGGCTGGCAGGTCATGAATGAAAAACCTGAAGAGGCACACTTAGAAATCTGAATGTCAGGGTACCTGGGTGACTCAGTCGGTTGAGTGTCCGACTTCAGCTCAGGGCGTGATCTCACAGTTCATGAGTTCGACCCCGCATGGGGCTCTGTGCTGACAGTGCAGGGCCTGCTTCAGATCCTCTGTCCCCCCACCCCCTCTCTCTGCCCTGCCTCTGTGCTCACTCTCCCTCTCAAATATAAATAAACATTAAAAAAGAAGTCTGAATGTCATCCTACAAACAACGGGGAGTCCTTGTTTTGAGCAAACCCAGGTCACGACTAGATCTGCGTTTCAGAGATCACTGAGAGACAGGGCCCCGATCCTTGACCTGACACTGAAGTGACATCATTGTGTGGGCTCTCATGCTTTAGGGGTGACGCTGGTGATCATTTGGGAGAGGAGCTATGGAAATCCCATGTCCCAGGCAAGTAGGCAAGCCACAAGACGGGCCATCCAGGCAGCAAAGATCCCAGAGCACGTCCAGTCAGCTTTGGCAGTGTGTAGAGAGATTCTCTGATAGCAGTTTATGCATTTGCTATCGACTGAGTATTTGTCCCCTTCACCCACAGTCATATGTTGGAATCCTAACCCCCAAGGTGATGGGAGTAGGAGGTGGGGACTTTTGAGAGGTGAACGGGACTAGTATCTTTATGAAAGAGACTCCAGAGAGACCCCTGGCCCCTTCCACCATGTGAGGACACAGAGAAGATGGCCATGTATGACCCAGAAGGCAGGCCCTCATCAGACACTGCATTTGCCCTGGTGCCTTGATCTGGGACTTCTTGGCCTCCATAACTGTGAGAAAATAAATATTTGTTGTTTATAAGGCACCCAATCTATGGTGTTTTGTTTATAGCAGCCTGAATGGACTAAGTCACCACCTGACTATGTCTCTCTCAGATCGACTGAAAACTGAGTTACCATTCTGAGTACCTACCCATTGGTACCAGTGGACATGACCATGGAAGGCTCAGAGTTGTGAGGAAGGTTGCAGGGGTGGGAAGAACATTGGAATGACTCACCCTGAGACTAAATGTTCTCTGATGCCTCCTGACAGCATTGCTCATCTTCATGTAATTACTGAGAGCAGCCACTCCTCACTGCCCCTGCCTTCTTGCCTGCTGTTTTAGGAAGCCCACCTGGGACAAGGACTTCAATGCAAGTGACTTGTTTGGGAAGTAATTCCAGGAAGCCCCAGGAGGGGTGTGGGGAAGTGAGACAGAGGAGAAAAGGAAGTCTATAGCGTGCATTAAAAAGCAGGTTCCTGGGGCACCTGGGTGGATCAGTGGGTTAAGTGTCCAACTATGACTCAGGTCATAATCTCATGGTTTGTGAGTTTGAGCCTTACATCGGGCTCTCAGCTGTCCGCACAGAGCCCACTTCAGATCCTATGCCCCCATCTTTGCCCCTCCCCTGCTCCCTCTCTCCCTCTTTGTCTCTCAAAAATAAATAAACATTAAAAAAAAAAAGAGCAGGTTCCTGCCATGGGCAACTGGGAGTCAATCACAGTGGACCTCTGGGTGACATCGTAGAACAAGGGCATGGAAGCTGAGATATTCACCCACCATCTTCCATCTGTCATGGGCTGCAGGCTGCTCCCAGGGTGTAAACTCTCCAGCAGGACTAACACCACCACCACCACCAACGGACTAAACATGGTCCAGTGACCAGAGTCTCAGATGCTTATGGTAGGAACGTCATCCGCACACACAAATTTTTAGAACATCTACAGGGTGGCAGGCATAATGCTTGGTGCTGGGATAGGGAAAGTAGGGTAGACTCTTCCCTGCTGCCATGGATTTTTCCCTGATACCCCCAGGTAGTCAGGACTCTCCTTCCTCACTCTGGCTCCTATCATGGAAATGGGTTTGTTTGGTTTGATTGGTTGCCCTTAATCCATTTCTTCTCCTTCAACTTCCCCCAATTTCCTTTTGTATATACCCTGATGAGGTTGTTCTCCTCTTTCTGTTCTCTTCCAGCCACAGAGGTAGCACGTGACTGAGGCTAGACCAGTCAAACACTCCCTTTCCCCTGTGGAAATTGACTGTTAGGCTGAATGGTAGCGACTGAAAATGGTTGATTTGTCCAAGAGCTCCAGCCTCATGACCCTCTGTAGAGCTTCTGGGTATTGCCTATTTTCACCCCTATTCTCTGTGACTTTGGGAGTCTCCCACACTCTTCCTATAACCCCCTTTTTGCTTAATAATGTCAGTGTCAGTTTCCATTTTGTGCAAGCAAAGAACCCCGATATAGCTCTTTTTGCAATTTTAATCATTTAAAAGATATTTATTGAGCACCTACTATGTGTTAGGCACCCAGTAGTCACGGGAGATGCCATGTTAAAAAAAATGTCTGCCTTCACGAGTCTCTCAGCAAAATAGGGGGAAAAATTGAATAAATAGTCCCCCAGTGGGCCACAGAGTGACTAATGTGACAAAAGCAGGTTTCAGGATATTAAGCAAGTGGGTCTCTAAGATTGTAATTTATATTGAGCCCAAGGAGATAGCACAGAGGATGTCACATGTGGGCAGAGGCCTGAAGATTGAGTGAAGAACATTCTAGGCAAAAGGGGCAGCATCTGTAAAGGAAGACCTGAGCCAAGAAATATGGTTGTCCACCTTGGCCTGACCTTGGCCTTTGCTCATTTATCAGGTGGGACTTGATCAGATCCATTCCAGCCTCTTCCTGTTCTATCACCACCTAGGGCAGTAGTCCTGACCGCAGGAACTCAGCTCTCTTTCTCCAGGAACTCCCTGCCCTTTATTTAAAGCTCAATGCAACAAGTCAAATCAGTCACCTGCAGTGAATCCTAGCAATGTGGGAGGTGTGGTGGAGGCTGAGATGCACCGCCCTGATCCCCCTTCAAAACCAAAGAACTCACACCCCCTCCCGCTGTGAGTCTTACTTCAAAGCAGACACTCCGAGAGCCACCCGGTGTTCAGAACGCTAAGACTTCCTTTGAGACTGCGTTGTCACCCAACTTCTCCCTCTGCCCAATGCCACTCCTCCCCTTCCCTTCTACAGACTCCAGTCCTGAGAACATTCCTTCCAACCCTCCTGCACATGAATCATCGTCTCAGGGTCTGCTTCCTAGGGAACCACCTTGCAGCAGATGGAAGGAACCAGAATTAAGGATGAGAAGACTGTGTTCGTGCCTATCACATCCTGACTGTTATCTTGGACCAGCCTCATGTTAGTTCCAGGTTAGTACCAGCCTGGTCCACGGGAGGCTCCAAACGAGGGCTCGTTGATTCAGACAATAGATGGAGCTTTCTCCGGAAATGTTTTTAAAACACACGTAGTTGTCAGTTATGACTGTTTTGAGTTGGAAAGGGGAGAAACAAAATATAACTCCAATGAACACGTGGAAGATAGGACAAGAGTCAGAGACCTTGGAGCAGGGACAGCAGTCAAGAGGACGCCACGGTTGTCCCGAGGAGACGCACTGATCACGAGAAGGCAAGCAAGCACTCCTGCATATGAGGACTTGGAAGGACAGGGACACAGAAACCAAAGGGTGAACAAGGGCACAGTTAATGGGCCATCAGTCGTGTGCGGTGCTTCAGAAATGTCAAGCGGGTTAAGCAGTGATGTGAAGTGTCAGTTTTAAGAGCATTGCCCACATTTGCTCTTCCAGAAATGTTTAATGGGCTCTCAGTAGTCAACCTGGAAAGCGGGGAGTGTGGGCAGGGACGTATCTGTTTCCTTCACCACCATGGACTCTGTGCTTAAGATGCTGTTGGTGCCCATTGGGCATCTGACAACTATTTATTATTGTTGAATAATTCGTAGGTGTTTGAAAATAAAGTGAGTGGCTTATTGTCACTACTGAAATAGCTTGTTGGAAAAAAATCCACATGCTACCAACCTGTGCCGCGAAAATATGAACACACACACGTACCTATCCCTACTCTGTCCAGCCCAGGGGCTGAGTATAAACAAAGCTATTTCCTGGTGCATGGAAGCCGTTTGTCCTATGCACCAGACCCGGGAGGGAATCCCTGAGCTTCTCCCTACAGTTACTTAAGGCCTCTATACCTCTTTTGAACATCGATAATTCTTTAAAGAGCATCTAAATGAACCCCTAATAAGACAGCATGCCTCTAAATTTAGTCAGGAGAGGGTAGACACATGTTATAGAATATAGATGAGAAACCTAACAGCACATTTCCAAGGGTCTACTAACAGGGTATTGGAGGCAGTGGGATTGTTTCAAAATAAAACAGTCCCCCTTTGAAGTGAGAGTATATCAAAGCAAGTTCTTATCGTTAATAATTGGGACCTATTGTCGGAGTAGAGAGTATGAATCCACATGCCCAATTGAATGGGTGATCACGGCAATAATCTCCCCTTTCCATTTTGGTCTAATTGTGGCGGTCTGTCATTTCTCTAGATGTGACCGTGACATTTGGTGCATTTCTGCACGAGGATTTGTTTTTCTCCCCACCGGAAGGTGAACTTTTAAAAATCTCTGATTCCAGGGGCGCCTGGGTGGCTCAGTCAGTTGAGCGTCCGACTTCAGCTCAGGTCATGATCTCACGTTCCGTGAGTTCGAGCCCCACGTCAGACTCTGTGCTGACAGCTCAGAGTCTGGAGCCTGCTTTGGCTTCTGTGTGTGTGTGTCTCTCTCTGCCCTTGGCCTGCTCACGTTCTGTCTCTCCCTCCTTCAAAAATAAACATTAAAAATAAAAATCTCTGATTCCCTAGCATGTTGCAGGTTACCTGGTGCATGGGAGACATTGAAAGCATATTGAAGGAAAGGAGAAGAGGAGAAGGAGGGAGGAGAATGGAAGAGTATCCAGTAAGACTCATGGGGATCATTCAGAGTAGTTGGAACACTTAGCTCCTGCTGGCCTCCATGTAGCTCTCTGACTCTTTGAGTACTAGGGGATGGAGAGAAATACATAAAATTGGGAATCGGGGGGGTGCCTGGTGGCTCAGTTGGTTAAGCGTCTGACTTCGGCTCAGGTCAGGATTTGTAGTTCGTGGGTTCAAGTCCTACGTTGAGCTCTGTGCTAACAGCTCAGAGCCTGGAGGCTGCTTTGGATTCTGTGTCTCCCTCTCTCTCTGCCCCTCTCCTGCTCGCGCTCTCTCTCTCTCTCTGTCAAAAATACACATTAAAAAAAATTTTTTTTTTAATTGGGAATCAGGAGACTTGGGTTTGTGTCCTAGATCTACTATTCAATGCAGGTATATCACTCACTTAATCTTTTAGCCTCAGTATCCCCTTCTGTAAATTGGGGATTATCCTTTCTACCATGAAGAAGTCTTGAGTGATTAAGTGACATAATATATGTGATATCATTCAGCAAACTACTAAATGTCATGTAATTGTGGCTTATAATTATTATTACCCTGGAATCAGAACCACCTACCACTGAATACTTTGAAGAAGAGGATAAGGCCTGACCTTTCCCTCATCTTCCCTTCTTATTTTGGGATTTTGCTATTGTATTTGTATTGGATGACTATCTTCTTTCTTCCTTGTCCTCCTCCTCC
This sequence comes from Panthera uncia, assembly GCF_023721935.1. Classification (NCBI taxonomy): domain Eukaryota; kingdom Metazoa; phylum Chordata; class Mammalia; order Carnivora; family Felidae; genus Panthera; species Panthera uncia. Next base: position 35,844,260 of record NC_064812.1, read on the forward strand.
TCCTCCTCCTTCTTCTATCTGGAGGCAACAGTGATTCCAAAGTTTGACGAGTGGTCTCCAATCAAATCAGAATCACCTGAAAACTTTATAAAATACGGATCCCCAAGTTCCAACCCCAAGGAATTCAACTCACTTGTTCTAGAGTGGGGATGTATTTTGAAGAGCTGCCCAGGTGTGTCTGAGGAGCAGCCAGGCCAGGAAACCTAGACAGGCTGTCCAAAGACCTTCAAGGTCAGGCCTGAGAGTTTTCGAATATGCCCCTTTTTACTGGCTGAATGCCTGGGAAATGCTCTGAGGGGTGACAGCATTAGGCTTTGTTATTTGAGACTAGTAATGTTACAGTAGAAATGCTACCGTGAGCATGAAATTCCTGTAACAAATTCACAGACAGGCATTTGGACCTAAAATCAAAGCTCTGGGGGAGCATGGGAAGATATGGAGCTTAGTAAGGCGTTTAGAAAAAGCATTTCAGTTGCTTCCATAGAATTTCGTCCGCTTCAGGAAAACATGGCATGAGGCACACCCCTCTAGCTCTCAGAGGGATGTTTCGATCTTTCGATCTCAGAGGGATGTTTCCGTCTAACGTGAAAATGAATGGCGCTTTGGACTTCTTGGAAGTCCTCAGGGCGCATTATCATCTGCTAGTTCAGGCTAGTATTTCTCTCCAGAGTCACTATCCATCACAAATCTGATTTAAAAAAAAAAAAATGGTCTGTTGAAATTCTCATACACTCAGTTGGATATGTAAATTGGTACAAACACTTTGGAAAACTGCTTAGTAGTATTTAGTAAAGCTGAACGTTCGCATACTGTATTCTGTTTCACTGTTACACGCATACTCAACAGAAACGCTAACATACGGTTACCAAAAGACATGTACTAGAAGGTTTATGGTCTCACAGGTCATAATAGCTCAAAACCGTAAACTACCCAAATGACCATATGCGCTAGAATGGATAAATAAGTTTTAATATGTTGCCACAACAAAGAAAATGAGTTATCTATAATTATATGCAAAGTTAGATGTATTTCATACACGTGATTTTATGAAAGAAGCTAGACTTCAACTGGAAGCTGAAATTAACCCCAAGGATGTATCTCTGAAGTGTAGCCAGTGGTGTTCACCAAGGGAAAACTGGCATTTTCCTTCTGTACAAGAAGGACCTCCTTTCATTTTATTTATTTATTTTTTTTAATTTTTTTTAACGTTTATTTATTTTTGAGACAGAGAGAGACAGAGCATGAACGGGGGAGGGTCAGAGAGAGGGAGACACAGAATCTGAAACAGGCTCCGGGCTCTGAGCTGTCAGCACAGATCCCGACGCGGGGCTCGAACTCACGGACCGTGAGATCATGACCTGAGCCGAAGTCGGCCGCTTAACCGACTGAGCCACCCAGGCGCCCCCCTCCTTTCATTTTAAAGACGCCAGGAATAGCCCACACACTAACCCTTCCCAACTGACCGTGGTGTTTGTCCTTAGAGAAATCTGACAAAACAATACCTGAAGAAAGATATGTCCATAGGGTGTATTTTTTTAATGTTAATTTATTTTACTGTTAATTTTTTTAAAAAGGTTTTTCTTTTTAAGTAGTCTCTATACCCAACACGGAGCTCGAACTTACAACCCCGAGATCAAGAGTCACATGCTCCACCAACTGAGCCAGCCAGGCACTCCCATAAGGTGTATTTTATAAAAGCTTTCTGAGTTGATAATTCAACCGTGCCTTCCAAAATGAAGGGAAATGTTGGCTCCATGTCCAGAGTAACTTTCTTTTTATCCCCAAACCTGTCTTGAACAGAGCTCTGAAAAGAGTCCTGCTTAACTGGCCAGCTGAGTGAGGTGTTCAAAAACTACTACAGAAAAGAAAAAAAGTGGTGCATTTTGAAGAATTTTTTTTAAATGATTGCTGTATTGCTGTGTGTATGTTTTTAAATTTTGTCTTCATTTTAAGTCAATTGATTTGGAACAGTACAAAGCAGAAATCTTAAATAAAAATCACCCCATGTCACCTCCCCAAGTAACTCTTATGAGCAGTAAGTGAATATCATTCCAATTAGTCTCTAGGCATAGATAGGAATTATTTGGTAAACATGGGTACAAACGTAAAAAACAAATTACAAAGGAAAATGGCTTGGGAAACCTCCCTTTATCTCTGTGGCAAAGAAGAGAGGAACTTGTGCTTTCAGAGACTGTAAAATAGCCTTTTTCTGGTCATTCCTTTGATGAGATGACTGCTCTGATAACAAAATAGTTGGAATTCTAAGGCAAATAGTGCCTTTCTGATCAAGCATTGACCTACTCGGGTGGAAAGCAGGCTGGAAGGAGAGAAACAGCCTCTAGTCCCCACGGGGACTTTTTGAGGGAAAGACAGAACCAAGATATAGACTGTCACAGGGAAGAAGGAAAGAGAAGGCATGACCCAGAGTTGCTGCCAGAGCAAAGCAATATACTGCCTGCCGGGGGTGGGGCGGGGGTGGGGGGGATAATGAAGACTTGGAAATTTTGCAAACTGATCCAGAATCTGAGCGAAAGAAAGAAATAGAACGAAATAGTGTGCCATTGGTCTAACTACTCTTTAATGAAAATAATTCCACTTTCTTCTGTAACTTTTAAGAGGAGAGGTCTTGGGAGTGCAGATTAAATGTGCTAATCCTTAAACTCGAGCTGCTTGCAAGTAAGCTGAGCACAAAAATGAAAGTCTTGTTTGTTGCATGGCTCCTTCTCCAAAATTTTCACAAGATAAGGATTAATTTAACTAAGGAGGAGGGAGGGAGGATAGGAAGGTGTAAACCTGGCCTCTTCATCAGTCTGAGATGCTGCCCTTCTGACTCCCCCCACCCCGCCCCCCCGACCGATTTATCACTCACTAGTCTAAGGGACCCTAGGACACTTAGACTGAGAAGAAGAAAAGATAGCTGTCCCCTGCCCTGAGGCCTTCTCAAGCTTATAGATTACAGCCACCAGGGCAGAAAGCCCTTAAAACTTGGCAACTCTCCTTGGACCTCACTTCCATAACAAAATTTCCATTGATGTTTGCCTTTGGTTAATGAAATTAACCAGGTTTGCCTGATTAATGAAATTGAGTAAACCCAAGCCATTCATAGCCCACTATTATTGAACAATCTGTGCCCTTCCCTGGCCCATGAACTTCACATGTATTAGCCTTGTTAGTGCTCATAACTCTATAAAGTAAGCACTGTTATGATCCCCATTTTACAGATGACAAAATAGAGGCAAAGAGAAGTTAAGCTACTTGCCCAAGGTTGCAGAGCTAGCGTGTGAGACTCCAAAGTGGATACTCTTGCCAGAGGGCCTGGGGCCAAAAACCTGGCTCATGAAGACTGGAGCCAGTTGAAGCTAGGAGAGAGACCACATTGCCTTAAAATAAAGCCAGTGCCCTTGCTCTAAGCTCTCCAGTGATTTCAAGTGGCTTTGGAGTCACAAAACCCCACAACACACCACCCGCTTACAATTTATTATGTTGGCTGTTGGCCTCTTGACTTTGCACCTTAGCTTCTGTGGCGGGAAGCAAGAGAAATACGTATGACGGTGTGTGAGTGTGCGTGTGTGAATAATGTGCATGTGAGTGGATGTTTGTAAGTGGGCAGGCATGACTTTATATGAGTGGAAGAGTTTCACTGCGAGCGTGCATTTGTGAGTGTACATGTGTGAGTGTGTACAAGTGGAAGTGTGAATGAGTATGCACGTGAATTGTTGAGGACGGATGTGTACGGATGGATGTAAATGTGTCTGAATGAATTTGGATATGTGTGTGTGGATGTGTGTGCGTTAGTGTGTGTGCATCCATATGCGTGTATACGTGTGTCTGCAAATGTGCATATGAATGTCCAAGTGCGCGCACGTGTGTGTGTGAATGAATACATGTGCGTGTGCATGTGGTTGAGTGACCCACAAGTGTACTTGTGTCTGCATGTTGCATGTATGTGTGTGAATGTGTGAGTATTGTGTGCTTCTCCCAGCTTCCCTTACTGGCGGCAAGTTCAAGTGACACATGGGGTGCCTGGGTGGCTCAGTTGGTTACGCGTCTGACTTCGGTTCAGGTCAGGACCTTGCCGTTCAGAGTTCGAGCCCCACGCTGGGCTCTGTGCTGACAGCTCAGAGCCTGGAGCCTGTTTCAGATTCTGTGTCTCCCTCTCTCTCTGCCCCTCCCCTGCTCGCGCTCTGTTTCTGTGTCTCGCTCTGTCAAACATAAATAAACATTAAAAAAAAAAAAAAAAGATCAAGTGACACATGAGCTCTACTCTCTGACAGAAAAGCTTGAGGAAGTTGTCCCAGGACAGCCCTGGCCACAGAGAAGAGAGGATGTCGGCTCTGTGCCCCTGGGGGAGGTGGCCAAGTGGACTCTGACCTGCCAGACCATAGCAAACCCCCCACTGGTGCCACTTCTGGCCTGCCACTTCTGGGCTCCCTGGCCCACTCCATGTGCGTGCCGCCCCCTACCTGGGGTCTCGTGGGTTTTCCTTTTCTCCTAGATGAGTGACCGGGGGCCAGAGAGGGAGTAGCACAGGCTTTGGAGTCAAACAGACTTGGGATCAAATTCCTGCTCTGCCTGTGGACCCTGAGGGACTGTGGATGAGCTACTTAACCATTCTGTCCTCAGCTTCCCCATCTGATAAAAGAGAGCAATTCTACCCTGCACACAGGTTTATAGTGAATATCAAAGGAGCCAACGCATCTAAAAACAACAACAAAACCAGGCATAGTACTTTGCACAAAGTATATGCTTAATAAATGATATTATTGTTCCAGTAGACCACGAGAAAAACAATCCAGCTTCTTTCTTCCAAGTTGCCCTTTCGGAGAAATCATTAACTCTCACAGTGGAGGCAGGCACAATGGGAGGTTTGTAGAAGCTTTTTGGCCCATCTTAATTATACATTAGGGCACTTTGGAAGCCATTTACAAGCAAGGGTCAGAAAGAGTTAATATACCAGAACAGGGACAACACTCCTCACAGTCACCAGGGAAATCGGTCCTTCGCTTTCCAAGAGGAAGGTAGAAAAGTCCCTATTTTGCAACAACCCCATTTCGACAGCTGAAAACTTTTACTAGAGGGAATTATGCCTCTTTAGAAATGAAACACTACATCTGTAAATGTGAGTCGATTGCCCGACTTTTCAAGGACCAGAAAATGAAATAAAGAAAAGAACTCTCAACAGGGAGGCCACCGTGTCACTGAGGAGAACGGATCAGAACAATGAGTGGCTGGCCGAGGCCACCTGCCTTAGAGGCGGGAATTGAGTCAATAAAGGCACTAAACAAACAGTTGGGCTTTAGTGTTCTAAATCAGTTTGTACAGTGGTTAAAGCTTGTGAGCCGAGGAGCACTGAAGGCCTGTACACATCCTCTGTTAAATCTGAGCCAATCTCCCTGGCCAGTGCTTTGTTTACTCAGTGTCTTTCATTGCAAAATGGCCGCCCCACTAGGGTCATGAGCGGAGCTGGGTGGAGCAGGGGACGGAGAAGTCTCGGGGATGGGGGTTAGCATCTGCCTTCACAAGGGTGCTGGCTCCCCTGCCTATGCTGCTTATTCCTCACGGAGAGAGGCTGAGGGTCCCATCACCTGAATAAAGCTGAAGCCTCAGGTGAAGAGAATGAACTGGAAGGAAACAGGCATAAAACACACTCTGTTAGTTAGAGACAGTCTTGGGAAATAGTTTTTAAGGTTCCTGCTCCAAGGTGGGGAAAGGACCTGATTCGGAAGAGGTGGTTTCCAGAAGTTCTGGGTCACCCTAGAAAGCAGGGCCTCAGCTACCAGCCAGCATGCTCCTCCTCTGCCTTCCATCTATGTACTTTAGCAACACAGAGTCGTTTAGAATTTGGGCAGATTAGACTTAAGAAACCTTAGGAATATGTGTTATGGTTTCACAGGTGATAAATTGGCATAATGTTGTGTCCATGAACACCCGTATTTATGACGTTCACAAGAGGTAGCTTTGTCGCCATGAAAAACTGGAAAAATTTTTGAACGGGAGAGGATGGGGCAAGACGATTCCCATAATATGCCCTAACTTCACAACCTCCCACATTTTGGAGGCAACGAAGGAGAGGAGACCAGTTGGTTTCCTGTGTCCAGGGGACACAGAGCTTTCATGCAGGTGCAAGGCACTATTTCATATGGATGGTCTTGTCTTCAGTGCCCTGCTGCTTCCCATGATGCACCTATTTCTCACCTCAGAACACTGAGGAGGGTTTTCTGGGGCTGAGACACAAGCAGAGACGTAAAAGGGCATTGACACCCCTCTACCCACCCTTATTCAGGCCTGATCTGCTCTAACCGTGCCTAAATTTCTAACATTGCAAAATTTCTTCTTACTCTCTTATTCCATCAAACTTCTCATTCTGTCAGTATAGCGGCTCTTAACTGGAGAGGATTTTGCCCCCAAAGGGACATTTGTCAACATTTGGAGATATTTTTAGTGATTCCACCTGAGGGTTGTAGTGCCCCTGGCATCTCCTGTGAGTAGAGGCTGGAGATGTTGCTAAACATCCTACAAGGTATAGAAGATCTCCTCACATCGAGAATTATTCAGCCCAAATGTCAGTACTGAGGCTGAAAAAACCCTGCTTCCATGTCTTGACATCACAGCTTTTTATTTTTGAAAATAATAATTTTACTATTGAAAAATATCTATTTGTACTAATTCACAATATGGTTTAAATGGTCAATAGTCTACATATAACCTGCCAGGGTCAGTGGCATTTAAAAGAGATTTTTGTTATGATGAGCACTGGATGTTACATGTAAGTGATGAATCACTAAGTTCTACTCCTGAAACCAATGTTACACTACATATTAATGAACTAGAATTTAAACAAAAGTTTGGAGAAATAAAGGAGGTTCTTACTCATTGGCAGGAATTTACATCATGCAAAAAAAGGAAGTGAAGACTTTTGGGAAGCTCCAGGGAGAAATATTTTGTATGTGTGCATGTTGGGGAGGCCCTTCTGGCTATCCCAATAGTCTCATCATGGAGGCACCCACCTACCTGTTCCATGGGCAGAAAGAGCACACTGTGCACTCCTTCTGGCAAGGGCTGAAATGAAGACCCAGGTGTGCTGTCTCCCTTACCTGCAACCAATGGAAGGCACAAAGCATTGACTGACCTACTATTTCCTGGTCTAGGTCACCATGTGATGGGAATGATTTGAAGTTAAAATATTGAAGGGATAGCATAGGTTGGGTGAAGAATGAATACCCCAGTCCCTGATGCCTGCACAGCTCTCTGCAAGCTGTATGCAAGAATGCTCTAAATGAATCTCTGAGGTCAGAGACTTTCAACCTTGGCTGCATGTTAAAATCCACTGAGGGGGCTTAACAAATTCTAATGCCTAGGCTGACCCCAGGGCATTTCATAAAAATTCCGAGAGGTAAAACCCAGGCATCAGTATTTGCTGATGTAAATAAAAAGTTAAATTTTCATTAAAGTATAACATACAGATGCATTTTTATCTCCAGCAAATCCACTTCTAGGTACATACCCAAAAGAATTGAAAGCAGGGTTTTTAAATTTTTTTTTAACGTTTATATATTTTTGAGACAGAGAGAGACAGAGCATGAACAGGGGAGGGGCAGAGAGAGAGGGAGACACAGAATCTGAAACGGGCTCCAGGCTCTGAGCGGTCAGCACAGAGCCCAACGTGGGGCTCGAACTCACGGACCGTGAGATCACGGCCTGAGCCGAAGTCAGACGCTTAACCGACCGAGCCACCCAGGCGCCCCGAAAGCAGGGTTTTGAAGAGATAACTGCATACCCATGTTTATAGCGGCATCATTCCCAATAGCCAAAAGGTGGGAGCAAGCCAAGTGCCCATCAATGGATGAATGGATAAACAAAATGTGGTCTGTCCATACTATGAAATACTATTCAGCTTAAAAAGAAAGACAATTCTGACACACACTACAACATAAATGAACCTTAAGGACGTTATACTAAGTCACAGAAAGACAAATACTGTTAATAATTCTACTTACATGAGGTACCTGGAGTCGTCAAATTCATAGAGGTAGAAAGCAGAGTGGGGATTGCCAGGGGCTGGGGGAGCAGGTAAATGAGGAAGTATTTACTAGGTATGAGTTTCAGTTTTGCAAGATGAAAAGAGATCTGGAGATCCCTTGCACAGCAATGTGAGTGTACTGAATACTACTGTGTACTTAAAAATGGTTAATACGGTAAATTTTATGTGTGTTTTAAAAAATGCATATGTTAAAAGAATACAGGTTGATGAATTTTCACAAAGTGAAGACACTTGTACAACCAGCACTCAGGTCAAGAAATTCAGTATTACCAGCTCCCCTTTATACCTCTTCCATACCCCTCCCAGTCACAATCCCTTCCCCAAGAGTAATGATATCCCAACTTCGAATACCATATCCTAAGTGTCATTTAACAGATCTACAATTGTTTACAGGCACATCATATTTTATCTAACCGTTCCCCATTCATTTAATTAGACTTGGGAAATGCTTTTTAAAAGATGCCTGATGGGGCGCCTGGGTGGCTCAGTCGGTTGAGCGTCTGACTTCGGCTCAGGTCATGATCTCACGGTCCATGAGTTCGAGCCCTGCGTCGGGCTCTGTGCTGACAGCTTGGAGCCTGCTTCAGATTCTGTCTCCCTCTCTCTCTGCCCCTCCCCAACTTGTGCTCTGTCTCTCTGTCTCTGTCTCTGTCTCTCTCAGGGATGAATAAACATTAAAAAAAATTTTTTCTTAAATGCTTGAGATGCTTTGTGCATATGTCTTTGTTCACATCTTTCTTTTCTTAGAGTAGATTGATTCCTAGAAGTGGAATTGCCCAGTTCAATGGTATGAAATTTTTAAAGGCTCTTGATTCTTATGGGCATCAGTACTTTAGAGGTTTCCAGGGAATCACGATGTGCAGCCACAGTGGAGAATCACCGCCTTGGTTTATGAAATGCTTCAGATTCATTCTCTAAGGAACATACCTTGAGTCACCACTGGTAGTTGGTTGGACTTGATCCCAATCAAAATTCTTCACAGATGCAACAGATACTGACATGACAGTTAGGATATCTTTAGTGCAAGGAACATTGGCCAATTGCACATCACTTTAACAACACTGCTTGTTCTCACCAAACAAGAAACCCCAGGTATGTGGATAAACAAAGAATTTGGTTAGGAAGAGAGTGAAGCAAACGATATGTATAAAGCATCCCCTTTTATTTTATTATTTATTTTTTTAACGTGGATTTTATTTTTGAGAGACAGAGACAGCGTGAGCAGGGGAGGAGCAGAGAAAGAGGGAGACACGGAATCTGAAGCAGGGCTCCAGGTTCTGAGCTGACAGCACAGAGCCCGACGTGGGGCTCGAACTCGGAACGGCAAGATCATGACCTGAGCCGAAGTGAGACGCTTAACTAACTGATACCTGAGCCACCCAGATACCCCTAAAGCATCCCCTTTTAAATAGCTTTTATAACAACAAGTGTATGTAGTAGCCAGGGAGAAGGGGACACGGAGTGGGAGAAGGAAGGAGTCTAAGTAAATAAATCATAATTTCTCAGGCCAGATGCCTGATGAAGTATTTATAATTTATTATTTCATTTAATTTGACACACACACACACACACACACACACACACACAGACATACACACAAAATATGTAATAGCTATTGCTGTATTTTACATGAGGTCCAAGTCAGAGATTTGAATGATGTGTCCAGGATCTTACAGTTTAGCCAGCAACGGCCAGGGAACCAACATAGTCTCAATTCTAGTGCCTTGGGCACTTAGCCTGCCCAGGGACAGTTTAGAGACACTTGCATCCAATGATCTCAAAGATTTATTTTAGATTTTTTCATTGACTTGAGTGCCATTTTCCAGTTTTATGTTACTGATCTACTAGAAGCAGGACAAAAGAATAGATTTGAAACCAAGGACATCAGCCGTAGCTTCAGGAACCATACAGAGATTAAGGACACTTTAGCAAAAGCTTTGGCATTTAGCCGACTAAGGCAGACTGTGGGCCATGGGATCCAAATCCCCATCATTGCATGACTCTCCCTGGATTCTGAGCCCTCCAGAGTCCTAAGGCCACCTTCTTCCAGTGGATGGGGCTGGCATAAAATTCAATTGCCATTAACTTGTTTCATGATAAAAACCATGTGGTTGCCCGTGGCCCTTTTGTTTTTTTTCTTTGTTTCTTAAATATGAAATTTATTGTCAGACTGGTTTCCATACAACACCCAGTGCTCATCCCAAAAGGTGCCCTCCTCAATACCCATCACCCACTCTCCCACCCCCCCATCAACCCTCAGATTGTTTTCAGTTTTTAAGTCTTTTATGGTTTGGCTCCCTCCCTCTCTAACTTTTTTTTTTCCTTCCCCTCCCCCATGGTCTTCTGTTAAGTTTCTCAGGATCCACATAAGAGTGAAAACATACAGTATCTGTCTTTCTCTGTGTGACTTATTTCACTTAGCATAACACTCTCCAGTTCCATCCATGTTGCTACAAAAGGCCATATTTCTTCTTTCTCATTGCCAGGTAGTACTCCATTGTGTATATAAACCACAATTTCTTTATCCATTCATCAGTTGATGGACATTTAGGCTCTTGCCATAATTTGGCTACTGTTGAAAGTGCTGCAATAAACATTGGGGTACAAGTGTCCCTATGCATCAGCACTCCTGTATCCCTTGGGTAAGTTCTAGCAGTGCTATTGCTGGGTCATAGGGTAGATCTATTTTTAATTTTTTGAGGAACCTCCATCCTGTTTTCCAGAGTGGCTGCACCAGTTTGCATTCCCACCGACAGTGCAAGAGGGTTCCCATTTCTCCACATCCTCGCCAGCATCTATAGTCTCCCGATTTGTTCATTTTAGCCACTCTGACTGGTGTGAGGTGGTATCTGAGTGTGGTTTTGATTTGTATTCCCCTGAGGAGGAGTGACATTGAGCATCTTTTCATGTGCCTGTTGGCCATCTGGATGTCTTCTTTAGAGAAGTGTCTATTCATGTTTTCTGCCCATTTCTTCACTGGGTTATTTGTTTTTCGGGTGTGGAGTTTGGTGAGCTCTTTATAGATTTTGGATACTAGCCCTTTGTCCGATATGTCATTTTCAAATATCTTTTCCCATTCCGTTGGTTGCCTTTTAGTTTTGTTGGTTGTTTCCTTTGCTGTGCAGAAGCTTTTTATCTTCATGAGGTCCCAATAGTTCATTTTTGCTTTTAATTCCCCTTACCTCTGGGGATGTGTCAAGTAAGAAATTGCTGCGGCTGAGGTCAGAGAGGTTTTTTCCTGCTTTCTCCTCTAGGGTTTTGATGGTTTCCTGTCTCACATTCAGGTCCTTTATCCATTTTGAGTTTATTTTTGTGAATGGTGTAAGAAAGTGGTCTAGTTTCATTCTTCTGCATGTTGCTGTCCAGTTCTCCCAGCACCATTTGCTAAAGAGACTGTCTTTTTTCCATTGGATATTCTTTCGTGCTTTGTCAAAGATTTGTTGGCCATACTTTTCTGGGTCCAATTCTGGAGTCTCTATTCTATTCCATCGGTCTATGTGTCTTTTTTTGTGCCAATACCATGCTGTCTTGATGAATTCAGCAAAGTTGCAGGATACAAAATCAATGTACAGAAATCAGTTGCATTCTTATACACTAATAATGAAGCAACAGAAAGACAAATAAGAAAACTGATCCCATTCACAATTGCACCAAGAATCATAAAATACCTAGGAATAAACCTAACCAAAGATGTAAAAGATCTGTATGCTGAAAACTATAAAAAGCTTATGAAGGAAATTGAAGAAGATATAAAGAAATGGAAAAACATTCCATGCTCATGGATTCGAAGAATAAATATTGTTAAAATGTCAACACTACCCAAAGCTCTCTACACATTCAATGCAATCCCAATCAAAGTTGCACCAGCATTATTCTTGAAGCTAGAACAAGCAATCCTAAAATTTGTGTGGAACCACAGAAGACCCTGAATAGCCAAAGTAATATTGAGGATGAAAACCAAAGTGGGAGGCATCACAATCCCAGACTTTAGCCATGGCCCTTTTGAACTCAGCTCAGAGCTTTTCCAACAACATGTCTCTCCTCTTCATGCTTCCCAGCCATAGAGTCCATCCATTTTTCTTTCTTGTTCTATAGCACCAAGAAAGACTTTTCTGGGCCCAGGAAATGGAGGAATCTTGTAAGTTAATTAAGATGAGCTGACTCAACACGAGTCAGAAGGAGCTGCACTTTCCTGGTCTGTTAACAGTATTTTTATTAACATCAAAACGTCTTTTGAGAAGGGCAAATTAACATTGCCATGAGAACTTCAGACTTTTCTGACGTTTTAGAGTTGACATTTTTAGCCTCAGGCTTTTCTCAACAAGGTACTAAGCATTTAATAAATTCTGGGATTAGGAGCTTTCTTCTCCAGAGAGCAGAATTAGCTGTAGTCTACAAAGACAGCGGTTGCCTAAATGTTGAATAAACCTAGAACGTTTTCCCCAGATATTCAGAACACACTTAATTCAATGCTGCCTATTTCTCACACACTTCCTACAGCTGTTAGTGTGGACTCTTCTTCGTACACATTCACAAAGAAACAAAAGAATCTCCAGGCATTTCTGAAGTGGGAATTTTATGTAAATTTTTTTTTAGTATTCACAATTTTAAATGTGAATAATTCAATTTTTAAATTTTATGTATTTATTTATTTTTTATGTTTTATTTATTTTTGAGGGAGAGAGAGAGCGAGACACAGAACACGAGTGGGGGAGGGACAGAGAGAGAGGGAGACACAGAATCCAAAGCAGGCTCTAGGCTCTGAGCGGTCAGCACAGACCCCGATGGGGGGCTAGAACTCATGAACTAAGAGATCATGACCTGAGCCGAAGTTAGAGGCTTAACTGACTGAGCCAGCCAGGCGCCCCTTAGATGTGGATAAAAGTGATGTGATCAGAAACGTCAATTTTGGATTTAAAAAGAAATGGCAGTTTAATGAGTCTAAAAACTAGATGTTCTTAAAAGAATCAGATGAGTCTAGAAACTGGATATTCATCTTAAAAGAAGAAAAAGAAATTATTTCCTTTTTGCAGAGACAAAAACACGCTTCTGGGTATTACTTTGTCTATGTCGTATTGCTAAGTGGATTCAATCCATCATTGTCTCTGTTTGGTTCAGATAATGTCAGCTGCATTGGGAGCAGCACACTTAGACTTCCCATCAACTGAGGCAACAGCGGTGAGGACAGACTATCCAACACACAATACACATGCAGCCCTGGAGTTTTCAGTGTTTACCATCCATCCATCCAAATTCACCAAGGGTGACAGTGCATTATCCTTCAGAATGGTTTCCATTTATACATTCTGCTAGGCTGTATGAACAGATGCCAAGTCCTGCAGAAAGTTACCACTCTATGTACAACATGGTAAAGACCTATAAAAAATGCTATGCAAGCCTTTTTCTCTATATCAATTCTTTTTTAAGAATTTTTTTGTTTATTTATTTATTTTGAGAGGGAGAGAGAGAGAGCAAGAGACAGAGTGAGAGTGCGGCAGAGAGAGAGAGGGAGAGAGAATCCCAAGTAGGTTCCGAGCTGTCAGTGCAGAACCTGATGTGGGGCTCGAACTCACAAGCTGTGAGATCATGACCCGGGCCAAAACTAAGAGTCGGACACTTGCCTGACTGAGCCACCCAGGCGCCCCTCTATATCGATTCTGATTAAGGTTTTCTTTTTCAAGTTAAAATTTAGTTCTTTATCTAATTTTTAAATTTTTAAATTCAAAACTAGTAATTAATATCAAAAGAGATCATGTGGTTTTCATTTAAAAAAAGCAAGGTGTCTATTTTTACTCTGGGACACGTAATGAAATCTTTTTAGTTCTCAACACTGGCCAGATCTGCATCTGGAAGAACAAGTGTTTCCCTGCTCCTAAACGAGTGGGTGGAAAACGAATGGCTATTTAACACACCTAGTTCACCCTTAGCCTATGAGGTCAGCCAAGCTGCTGGTCTGTGCTCTTGAGAACGGTCCTGCCAGATTGGTCCTTGTGTTGGAATTTTTCCTACAATGTGACCAACTAAATCATAACTAAAGGGATGCAGCCCAGCCTTCCCAAGGCCCCTTACCTTACCCCTCACCTCCTAACGGGCTCTGAGTCTCAGCTCTCAGGGCTTCAGCCAGTGGTGTGCTGGTAAACATTTCAACAGCAAGCTTTCTAAACAGAAAAGCTTTGTATTTGCTAATTCTATTGGTGTAAATAAACCTGCCATGGCTGATTTCAGTCCACCAACGTGAGATCACTGAACACCGAATTAGAGAGAGACGTGTGTAGTTGGTTCTAGCAAGCTGGCATGAGCTGGCTCTAGCACGTCTCTGGCTTGAGCCCTGGAGACCAGCTCCCTGGTGACTGTGCCAGAGGCCCGAACCTTTTCTTCCTGGTGAGCAGGGCGGGGGGAGGGGCCGGGCCCACCACTGACTTGGCCAAGCAGGAAAGTCCTCAAGGCAGATAGCAACTTTCCCGGGCCCCGGTGCCTTGTTTAACAAGCTTAAGGACTCTTCCGTCCTGCTTCTTCCCCAGAGATGGGAAGCAACCAGCATCAGGGAAGATACAGCTCACAAATGCCGTTAGCGTGGAATTCCGTCCACCGTGTTACCACTGCCGGCAGTCATCACCCAGAGCGTGGTTCGCAAGTTAAATGTGGTAGAAGTCACATTCAAATCACACATCATGGGAACTGGCTTGTCCAATTTGATCTATATTAATAGGCAAGAATGATTAAATTGTCCCAGAAAAGAAGAAGAAGGAGAAGAAGAAGAAGAAGAAGAAGAAGAAGAAGAAGAAGAAGAAGAAAAGAAAGGATCGAGAGCTCCACCAAATGTCAAGCAAAGCAGGGGAAAATGTGTCGATTAGTTAGAAGTGAAGAACTTTATCTCCCAACCTTATCTTAAACCTACAGGTGGAGTGTGATACAGATTTAGGACACCCTGGGCATCACACATTCATCTTTTCCACATACATTTTAGCCAAATGATAAACAGGCCTTTTTTTCATCGGTGGAAGATGCATTTATGTTGACTTGCCTGGTGAATTTCCTCTACATTTTTTTGGAAGAGGGAATTGTGAAATGAATCCTTGTTGTACTTTCACAGGGTTCAAGGACTGCGTGGAGGAAGGACTTTAAAGTAGTTTGCCTATTTCTAAACTGTCTTATCAGGACTCATACTCTCCAAGTTCACTGATCCAATCAGAAGAGTCTACTTGGAAGCATGTTAACAATCTAGTGATGTTTATGTATTGAAAAGTATGTTCAAAACAGGGTGTGTGTGTGTGGGGGGGGGGGTGGGGGTGTGTGGGTGGGTGGGTGGGGGTGTGTGTTTCTTTAGATCTTAGTTCGTGAACCATATGACAAACTCAGTCATAGTAATGATGTTATGTGTGAATTCAAGTGGCATTTTCCAGCAGTCATGAATCAGACTCATTGCCACATTACTTTTGGTAGCATCCAAAAATAAAATCCGTTTTCTATAAGAAAGACTGGCCTCACTGGAGTTATGGAAAAGAGGCTCCAGAAGCATTTTTACCTGTCTTTTTTCTCCTATTCTCTTCTTTTTGTAAACAGTATCACATATGCAGGAGAGCTGTGTAAGGAATAATAATAAAGCAAACATCTATATACTTAACCACCTAAGTTAATAAATAGAAACTTACCTAGGATCGGCTACATGATTATGGGGCCCAGGCAAGATGAAACTGAGTGGCCTCTGACTCAAGAAGCATAAATAAAGAGTTATTAAATGTACTAAAATGTAAAGCTTTTTCCGTTCTTCCATATTTCTCCTCTGCTCGCGTGCACACTCATTAGTCCATCAGACTTCACGTACAAAACACGCCTTCCAAGATAACATCATCAAGAGTTTCAAACCACCACATCAGACCATTAAACCAAGTAATCTCTCTCTATTCATTCAACTATGGATTTAAATTAGAGGAGGTGGTGGTTTTATTTCATCCAGCATCTCTCAGCGTTTGTAACAGGAGGGGCATGCATATTAGCTTAATCCATTATATGGTCAGAGACAGACTTCCAATTCTATGCTCTTTGTGCTGAAATAAAGCAGTTTGCCACACAAGACTAACTAGGTTTTCATAATAAACAAAACTTAAGCACCCAGTCATCAAGGCTCATTAGAATCCCATCATGCTCCAGGTCCCAGGAGGATCCCCCAAACAAAATCAGGCCTAGATGCCTTTGGCTTTAGAATTTGGGGAATGGTTATTAAAGAGTCAGATGTGGAACTGCACCCCTCTATGCTTTTTTCATTCGTTGTCTATTAATTTGCAAAGCTGAACCAACCAAGCCAGTACCATGGATTTTGTGAATGATAATAAGCCTGAGATTATTGAAACCCTACATAACAGCTTGTAAATTAATGGGATTTCTGCCTCCTGTTCAGATTCTGTAAGATGTTACCTTGAGTTCATTCAGGTCCAAGCAGGGGTCTCTCCTTCCTTTTGAGATTCTTCTCTCCAAAGAGGCAAGGATCCAGACCCAATATACAGGCCGTGGCCAAGTATACATGAGAGGTGATGTAAATGTGCCTCTTTAGGAAGCAGTGTATCTATCAAGCAGAGTGTAAGATATGCTCTCCCCTAGCTGTGTTGCCCTGATTGACTCTATTTAAAAGGTAAACCCTAAAAATACATGGATGTGGACTTTGTGCTTGGGAGGAGGATGGTAATCATTGACATCTACCAGACTTTTACTGTGCCAGGCATTTTACAAGTATTATAGCATTTAATATTTGCCAAAACCTATGAGATAGAGATGATTATGGTCTCCATTTTACAGAAGGAACTGAGAAGGTAAGTAAATTGCCCAGTTAGTAAGGGAAAGGGACTGGATACAAATGCCCATCCTACTGGGTCTTTATCTGCCTTGACTCCAGAGACTTGAAGGCCTAGTTTAAACTTCCATCGTGGGGCGCCTGGGTGGCTCAGTTGGTTAAGCATCTGGCTGTTGGTTTCAGCTCAGGTCAAGATCTCACAGTTCATGGGCTTAAGCCCTACTTTGGGCTCTGCACTGAGAGCCGGGAGCCTGCTTGGGATTCTCTCTCTCTGCCCCTCTTCTGCTCGCTCTCTACTCTCCCCCCAACAAATAAGTAAACAAACATTAAAAAATAGATAAACTTCCATCTTTAGTTTCAGCACTTTCGGAATTCTTTCCCCTAACCCTGTGGCTGTGTTCACTCCTTCTACTGTGGCAGCCATCACATTGCTTTGTGGTAGTTTGTAACTTCCTCTCCTGATAGGTTCTGAGTACTTTGAGGACAGATACAGAATCATATTCATCTTTGTCTCTGAACGCTGGGAATGGAACCAGGCACTCATTAAAGGAGCATTGTCCTTGGGGCGCCTGGGTGGCTCAGTTGGTTAAGTGGCCAACTTCGGCTCAGGTCACGATCTCACGGTCCGTGAGTTCGAGCCCCGCGTCGGGCTCTGTGCTGACAGCTCAGAGCCTGGAGCCTGCTTCCGATTCTGTGTCTCCCTCTCTCTCTGCTCCTCCCCTGTTCATGCTCTGTCTCTCTCTGTCTCAAAAATAAATAAACGTTAAAAAAAAAAAAATTTAAAGGAGCATTGTCCTCATCAGGGCCGTTTTGATCGTAAGTGACCGAAATTCAGTTCAAGGTAGTTGAAGCAAAAGGGGCTATTTAGAGTTTATGTAACAAGGAAAGCTGTAGTTAAAGAAGACTGTCTTTCCACTCTCATTTTTTGCTTCTCTGTATTTATAAGCTCTTCTTTTCTTCCTCTAAAGGCAGATAGACTTATTCCACACAGAGGAATCATGGCTGCAGTATCCGCTCTCACATATCTTCCCAGCCTGGCCAAAGGAGATAGCAGAGCCCCTACCATCACCACCCAAAGACATTCAATCCCAAAAAGTTTCCTTAGGGTAGCGAAAGTGTCTCCTTAGCATGGCCTGGGTCCCATCCCTAGTTCTAATGTGAGCTGAGTGGGGCGTTCTGGTTGGCAGCCATGGATAGAACTGAACAGTTGAAGCAGGGAAGAGGATCAATTTCCCCAAAAGAGAGGAGAGAAATATGAAGTTTACTGGAAGCTACCAGGAGTGTTAGGCAAACAAAACAATTTATTACTGCCCCAGGGCTCCACTTTGGTTTTGTTGAACTGAAATGGCATTGGAACTGTGCCAGCCCCACCAGGAGAACTTGACCCCGTATTCTCTTCTGTCTTCATAGATCCCTTGGTCTTACCTGATGCTTCATCTCAGGGGGACAATGGGAAACACCTAGGTGTGATTCTTGGAAACAGTGTGCCATGAGGGATAAGAAGAAATATATCAGGAAATGGGAGAAACACCACACAAAGATGTTGTGGGGGACCATTTTGCAGGTTTCCCTCAGGAGGAGGCTAGGTCCTGGTTAATCCTATGGCTGAGATTTTACTTGAATAAATTACTATTTTTAAATCTGCCACTTGAACTTTTAGCCTTGCGGTGCTTAATAAATCAATGTGCAATTTATTTTTTTTTTTATTTTTTTTTTTTTTTAAATTTTTTTTTCAACGTTTTTTATTTATTTCTGGGACAGAGAGAGACAGAGCATGAACGGGGGAGGGGCAGAGAGAGAGGGAGACACAGAATCAGAAATAGGCTCCAGGCTCTGAGCCGTCAGCCCAGAGCCCGACGCGGGGCTCGAACTCACGGACCGCGAGATCGTGACCTGGCTGAAGTCGGACGCTTAACCGACTGCGCCACCCAGGCGCCCCAATCAATGTGCAATTTAATAAGCCATTGCAAACAAGGAAAAAACTGCCTCAACATTTATGATTGGAAAGGTAAGTAAAGTTTTACTTTACCCAGAATTATATTCTGGGCCAAGGTGCCAGGAACAGATGGGAAAACACAAGACAGAAAGAATGCATCTGTGGTACAAGGAGTGTACTTTTTCTCTGACAGGAGAACGCTTCTATCCTGGTAATCCCTAGCTGGTGGAGCTGCTCCTTTTGGAGGTGTGAAAGCAGATTCCTTTACCTCCCTCCTTCTTTCTTCCCACTGTCCACTGAGCACCAGGGGAATACGACAAAGTAGAAACACGGTTCTTGCCTTAAAAAAAAATCTTGCAATTACTTGGAGGGACATGACCCCAGACATACACAGGTGAAAGGGCATGAGAGTATTTGTTTTTGTTTTTGTTTTTTAATGTTTTTGAGGGTACTTGTTGGGATGAGCACTGAGCGTTGTATGAAAGTGATGAATCACGGGAATCTACTCCCAAAGCCAAGAGCATACTGTATACATTGTATGTTAGCTAACTTGACAATAAATTATATAAATTTTTTAATGTTTATTTTTGAGAGAGAGAGAGGGAGAGAGAGAGTGAGCATGAGTGGGGGAGGGGCAGAGAGGAAAGGGGACAGAGGATCTGATGTGGGCTCTGTACTGACAACAGAGAGCCCAATATGGGACTCCAACTCACAAACCGTGAGATCCTGACCTGAGCTGAAGTTGGACGCTCAACCAACTGAGCCACCCAGGTGCCCCTGGTATGAGAGTATTTGTAAAGCAAAGATGTCATTGGGTGGAAAATGGTTTTCCTTGGAATGGAAGGAGTGATGTCCTGTGGATCAGGAGACTGGGGCTCTGGCCCTAGCTAGAGGCTTTGGAAAGTTCTGGACCTTCCTGCACCTTTTTTTTTTCTATAAAGTGGATAATGTAAACATATTGAAAAACACATATGATTCAGTAAATGTAGCCAATGATGTATTCTTGCACTTGGCTCTGCATATCTTTATGAGGTACCATTTTAAAACTAGTATTTAAACCTAGTATTAAAGTCAACTGACTTCAGGCTCAAGTGTCGAAATAAGATTTTAAGATAGTAATAATAAAAATATACTACTAATAATGGACTTTTAGTTACACAACTTTCAGTAACTTGGTATTGTATAGATAGCTTAAATTATTGTTAAAATCTTATTTTCCCTCTTCTCTCATTCTTTAAAAATATCCCTTTTTGTGTATATTTTGTATCATACATAATATAATGGCATAGCTGTATATGTGCATGATTTTAAAATAACAAATGCAAAGGCATGGGCACAAATGTTTATTTCAGTATTACTAGCAAGAGACACAATACAAAAAGTTTAGCAACTACTGTTCCAATCCAGGTAGATGCAAGCCCCTGGCAGACCCTTCCCAGTAAGGCTCCTTTGGCATTTGTAGAGTCACTTTGGTTTCACTCTCCTAGGACCTCTCCAAGGTCCTTGAAATATGCTTTCATGATGAGGCTTCACACAGAATACAGTTTCCTTTTTTTGTTTTTTAATTTTTTTAAATGTTCATTATTTTGTTTTTGAGAGAGGGAGACAGAGTGCGAGTGAGAAAGCGGCAAAGAGAGCGGGAGACACAATCCAAAGCAGGCTCCAGGCTCTGAGCTGTCAGCACAGAGCCCGACACGGGACTAGAACTCATGAACTGTGAGATCGTGACCTGAGCTGAAGTCGGCCACTTAACCGGCCGAGCCACCCAAGTGCCCCCAGAATACGATTTTCAAATAAAGTCCTCATTTTGCTGCAGGGCAAAAGCAGCCAATGCTCTTTCAAAACTCCCAAACCACAGTTTGCACCTTGGAAAATTGCATGCCTTTGGCACTTAGAATACCCCGTTTTCAAGGTGCTTCTAAGTCACCAGAGTAATTTAACAATCGTTTAAAATTGTCATGTGATTCTTCACCTCAAATGAGCAATCTCTCCTCAGTGCTCTCTATGGGGACCCAGTGTGCATCCTGAAATGCAGATAGCCCAAATGTCTTGCTCTACTGGAAGAAAATAGAGAAAGGGAATTTTCAAGTGTTTCTTATTCTGCAAAGCATGTGTCAGAACACCTTCTCTATATTAAGTGCCCCATACAGTGCTTGGCATATGGTAATCCCTCCATAAATGGCAATTATCGTTATCACTCAGTGACCCATGAATCCAGAGGGTAGCAGAAAAACATTTTGGATTTTAAAAATATAAAAAGAATCTAACTGAGGAAGTCAAACGATCAGTCCAGAAATAGAAGAGAGGAAAAAAGACTTTTTTATGAGCTTGGGTCAGGGCCAGGGACAATATTTTGTACCAGGAGTGCAGGAAATCTTTAACAGATATAATCGTATACTGTTCCCCAAGTTGTATGCCATCTGTTTAGGAAATGACCTAAATACATGAGAAAAAGCAAAATGATAAAATAACTTAATAGCATCTAACAGCAGAAGAAATAGCCCCAAGCACCATGCGATTAATTACCAGATAAATCATCAGAAACCAAAGGTGGGGAGCTCCAAGGCATTGGCATGCTCCAGAGCTGGGTCCTGTTTTAGGTGATTGGTCTATTGTGGCCATTTAGAACTGGAGCCATGTCTCATGTGACCCTCAGACCAACCACACAACTGGCCCCATATCAAAATAAGACCTTTTGCTGTTCTATTCAACTCTACAGACATTAAGTACTTACTATATGCCAAGACCTGTGGTGGATACCAGGAATTCAAGGATGAATATGACTTGGTCCTGTCCTCCAGGAGCTTGTGGTCTAGTCAAGAAAACCAAAGTCGTCATTTCATTACAACATGGTAGGCGGAGTGGAAAATCAGCCTTAGCAATGGTACACATATTCAAAATACTCTCCTTTCCATTATTCATTTGATTCTGGAAACAACACTGAGAGGTGACGAAGGCAACCATTCTCATTGTTTTTTTGTTTTTGGTTTTTAATGATTATTTATTTTGAGAGAGAGAGAGAGAGAGAGAGAGAGTGTGAGCAGGGGAAGGGCCGAGAGAGAGAATCTCAAGCAGGTTCTGAGTGCTGTCAGCATGGAGCCCAATGTGGGGCTCAATCCCACAAACTGTGAGATCATGAGCTGAGCCAAAATCCAGAGTTGGATGCTTACTGGGCTGAGCCACCAGGCGCCCCTCCCCATTGTCATTGTTATTAAGATCTTCATGTTGTCCATAAAGTGTACTTTCCTAATTTCCAGGTGTACTCCCGTAAGTAACGTCAGTTAATTAGCTGTTGGGGGCCCTACCGCATGCAGGACTTCATACTGGGGATTGGGTGTACGTGGGGAAATGCAATTTGGTTCCAGAACTTTAAAAACATAAACTAGAGTTGGTAAAACAGACTATTCGAATAAACACTTATAAGGTAAAAATGTCAAACAGGAAATGAGTTATAGTTAGTAAGTGAAAAATGTATTACTGGGAATGACATAACAGGGCGGGACATAACTTGGCTAGGAGACAAGGAAGCTCAAATCTGGTCTCAGGTAGCTACCCTTTCCACATCATCCACCTCTACAGAGACTGAGAGAGACAGACACACCTGGTAAACAAAGAAAGACAACAAATACTTTGTTACTGAGTGGGGCTTTGACACAGCTCCTGTGAGGTGACTGGCTCAGGGAGAATTCTCTCACCAAAGTTTAGTTTCCCAGCTCGGCCTAGAACAGAGGAAAGAGGGTCTGATCTTGATTCAACCACAGGTCTTCCCACACACCAAAGGGAAGCACAACATTAAAATCAGGAATACTCTCCCACTGTTGCTTAACAGAGTTCTGGAAGCACAGTCCAGTTCGAAAAAGGAACAAGAGATACAAATATTGGAAAGTAAAGTGACTGTGATTTATGGATGGTGTGGTTATATTTTTAGAGAGGTAAAGAGGCTCACCCCAAAACTTGGGAGCTAAAGAGAGTATCAAAAGGTGGTGATTCATTAAAGTATACAAATAAATAGTTTTAATATAAATAAACAATAGCCTGTTGGGAAATATAATAGAAAGAATATCTCCTTTTACCATAGCAAGTGAGGAAGTAAAATACTAAGAAATAAATTGTAGAAGAAATGTGGAAAACGTATACACAGAAAACTTTTAAGTAACTGAGCAATATAGCAGAAGATTTCTCTCATTCTGGAAACAGAAAATAATATAAAATCAAACCTCTCTGAATTAGTGCATACATGTTGTTACTTCAATAAAATAGTATCTCGGAAGAGAAGGAATTTTACAAAATGATACCAGAATTCAAAGAAATGAATACAAATAAGTTGAGGGGGGGGGGTGGGGGGTGGGGGGTGGGGGAAGGGATAGGAAGAATAAGTGGCCCTAACAGATATTAAAGCCTATGAGTGAATAAAATCCCATGTTCTTCTAGAGAGGAAAGGGCCAGATAATTCAATGGAATGGAAAAGAGAATTCACAAAGAAAACCAAACACATAGACTTATTTAGTACCTTCTGAAGGTAGTAGCATTCCAAACCAGTTGGACAAGTTAGATCACTTAATAAATTATGAGAAAACTGACTAGCTGTTTGAAAAAAATACAAAGCTCTATTCCTGCCCAGCGCATTTACCAAAATAAATCCCAAATAGGGCAGAAACTTCAACATTAAAAAAGCAAACAAACTATAAAAGTAATGAAACAAAAGACGATCTCAGAGTGGTGTAGCAAAACACAGGATCCAGAGCCATAAGGCAAGTATTGATAAATTGCACAACAAGATAGTCAAACTATGTATGGTAAACATAATCAAATGACAAATGACAAGCTGGAAGGAAACTATATGCAACATATTTCTTGAATGTATAAGCTTCTTTAGTTTACAAAGGGTTTTAAATTTTTCTTACAAAACCAAAAACAATCTGGTAGAAAAATAAACTAAAAATAAGAGCAGGTAGATGCAAATGGTTCTCATAATTTTTTAAAAAATTTTATTTATTTATTTTGACAGAGTTGGGGGGAGGGGCAGAGAGAGGGAAGGAGAGAGAATCCCAAGTAGGCTCCACGCCAAGTGGAGCCTAACCCTAACCCTAACCCTCCACCAAGTGTGGAGCCTGACGCAGGGCTGGATCTCACAAGTGTGCGATCCCGACCTGAGCTGAAATCAAGAGCTGGACACTTAACCGACGGAGCCATACAGGCACCCTGGTTCTTAAAATTTTTTAAATATAAAAACAAACAAAAAGATAAAAATGTTGCACCTAGCCAATTTGCAAAAACTCAACACATTTGGTAATGTTCATTGTTGATGAGAATCAGGTTGTCTGACGTGTGGTTGTTGAAAGCATAAATTGGCACAACCTCTGGAGAAAAATGTGATCAAAATCTCAAAAGCATGTGCCTTTTGATCTGGCACGTTGCCAGACATTTAACCCAAAATATATTTGCAAAAGGACAGCCAGGTATATTCTTAGTCATTCTTGCATTGTTTAAGATAGCAAAGTCTGCCAACAACTTAAGATGCCCACCAATAAGAGACTAGTTAAATAAGGTATAATGCATTTATAGGATGGAATACTGTGTAGCCATTTCTAAAAATGATACAGATCCGCACAAGATCTGCGTAGGTATAGCAATAATAACCCAAACAAAATTTTACGTTTACAAAGCAAAGCATAGACCTGTGAACATAACATAAAATCCTTTTTACGTTATAAACTATTATTATGCACATCTTACAGATGAAGGAACGGAGGCACCAGAAATTTATCAATTTACCCCAAATCACACAGGTACCATGGAGTGGAGGCAGTGTTTAAAACCAGGCCGTTTAGGGTTCAAACTAAGTTAGTGGGGGTGAGGGTGGTGGGATCATACAATGAAATTCTGTGCAACGATGAAAAGGAACAAACCACACCTAATATACCATGACAGCCCAAACATGACATTAGGCAAAAGATGCCAGCACAAAGGAACCATCCCTGCACTGCTCCATTTACATACAGATCAAAACCAGGCAAAAACAAATCCAGGGTTAAGTCAAGAAGGTAGTTGCTTTTGAAGAAGAAGGAATAGGCAGTAGCTGGGAGAAAGCGTACAGATGGCTTTTGGGCACCGGCATAATTTTCTTTCTTGATAGGAGTGCCATTAAGTGAGTGCTCACTTTGTGAGAATTTTGTGTTGTATACTTAAACTGTGTGCATTTTCTCATATCTGTGTGCATTTTACACCAGGGAGTTTAGATAATAAAAAGATTCGTCATTCGCCCACTCACTGATCTATCAGTAAGGCTTTGGTGAGGGTCAGCTACAATATAATTTAACTGTCAGGGAGCTGCAGTATAAGTTTCTTTTTAAAAAAATTTTTTTAAGTGTTTTTTATTTATTTTTGAGAGAGAAAGAGAAACAGTGAGCAGGGGAGGGACAGAGAGAGAGGGGAGACACAGAATCCAAAGCAGGCTCCAGGCTCTGAGCTGTCAGCACAGAGCCCGATGTGGGGCTCGTACTCATGAACTGCGAGATCATGACCTGAGCACAAGTCTGATACTTAATCGACTGAGCTATCCAGGCGCCCCTGCGGTGTAAGTTTCTTATGTGAAAAAACAAATGTCCTTGTCTCTTTTGACCCCATGATGCTGTGCAGAGCGCTAAATAAAAAGCAAGTGTTCTGGAACCATTTTGTCATGGCGAATGGATTAGTCTTCCCTCCTTCATAACTTGCTGGTGAGTTTAGCCAAACCAATTTGTCTCTCTGGACATGTGGTGATCTCTGGAGTAGATGATCTGAAGTAAATTGTCCTTCCTTCGGCTTTGAAATTCTACTTAATTCAGTTAATTTTAGCTGAGCACGTTTTGTCTGTGCTATTTGTTGTGCTCAGGACGGGGAGCCACAGAAGCAAGCAATCAAACAGAAATGTGGGCCGGCCCTCCAGAAGCTCATAGCCTTGGGGCCAGCTCAGCAAGGGGCCATTATGATACCGAGACAGGGCTTTGGTGAGATGTTTGCCCAGATGCTGAAAGCACAAGCGAGGAGTGGCTAACCCAGACTCCCAAAGGCAGGCGGCCCACAGCTGCGACACCTGGGCCCACGTGGCCTGGGCACGAAATGCTGCTATGTGGGAGTGTTAGCCAGGCTGAGCCAGCAAGCCTTCTCTGAGGCCGGGAAGCGGGAGGAAGCTTCTACCAGGCAGCGAGGCAGAGGAAAGACGATCCAAAATGAAGGCTTGAGCGAACAAAATAGAGCTTTTTTTCATGCTTATTTTTCAGATCGTAGCCAATCTAATTGTCTGTGCAATAGAATGGTGGGGGGCAATGTGCGGAGGAATAGGAGTCCAGAGTGTGGCAGGCCCAGGGCAAGAAGGGCCTTGATTGCCATGATACAAAACCACAAGTCAATATTTACGCACCAGAAAGAGCTCCGTCTCCTCCTCCTCTAGTTACAACTTCCGGGAGTTACCCGCTGGCCGCTGGCCAAGCGAGGCCAGGTGAAAGCAGGGTCCAAGTGGAGAGTTTGGGAGCACCTGGCTGCCAGAGGCCTGAGGATCTTGCTCCAAAAAGTAAAAATCTAAGGGCTCTTCCAAACCTCCAGGGAATGCAGGCCCCCTGGGAATGTGGGTAATTAGCACACACAGAGTCCTGAAGTTAGCTGCACTGAGGAAAGCACGCTACCCGAAACTAGGGGCCTGGGTAGAAGTCCCCACCTTGGCTTTGTCAAATCGGAAAGCAGCCAGCAGATCCCCCTCCGGCAAAGGATCTGTAGATCCTGCTCACGCAACTCTCCCAAAGGCTACCCATCCTTTGAAAGAATGAAGGCTTGCTTTGCATTTGGTCGGGTTCAGCAAATGTAGCCATTTGCATATAGGTAAATCTCCCCATATAGACACAAAGATCTGGCAGGTCTTCAAATTATTAAATGTTAGGCAGATTGAAACCTAGAGCTTATCCAGCACCCGTCAGTAAAATCAATATGTTTCAAGATTTATATCAGAGGGGCGCCTGGGTAAGCATCCCGACTCTTGGCTTCAGCCCAAGTCATCATCTTGAGGTTTGTGAGTTTGAGCCCTGCCTCAGGCTCTGTGCTGACAGCAAGGAGCCTGCTGGGGATTTTCTCTCTCTCCCTCTCTTTCTGCCCCTCCCCTGATTGTTCTCTCTCTCTCTCTCTCTTTCTCTCTCTCTCTCTCTCTCTCTCTGTCTCAAAATAAATAAATAAACCTAAAAAAACCCCAGATTTATATCAGAAAAGCAAGATCTGTGGTTATTTTAAGGGAATGGGATACTCTTAAGAGATGGAACTGAGAAAACATTTCGGAGAAACCCATTTCAGCAAAGCCTGGCTGCTCGCAAGCACGCCCTGCAGCTCCTCCCGGAAGGCACCCCCCCCCCATCCCTTCTGGGGGAAGGGGCTCTGGTTCCCAGGCCCAGTGCCCTGGCCTGTTCTGCTCTTTGGAGCTGCTCTCTGGTCCTCACTGATGAGGAGGCACTGCTGGCCTTTAGGGGGCAGGGCTGAGAGACACTTCACGATGTCTGATGTCTGGGACAGACCAGCCAGACGAAGGGGCATCCCGCCTCCTGCGTGACTTTTGAGCGTTCACTACAGTGAACACTTACAAATCACAACTGGGAGTTGCACCGGAATATTTAAATTAGGAGATAAGACATTTAAATGATGAGAAAGGAAATGTAGATCATTGCTAAAATATTGAAAATCCCTACAAAAAACGAAACCAGTTTCCAAAAGTCCAGTGTGGATATAATCTTTTCAGAATACCTGTGGGGATTAACGGTGGGTGCTAGGCTTTTTACCTTGAGGCATCGACTTGGGGTGTGTGTGTGTGTGTGCGTGTGTGTGTGTGTGTGTGTGTGTGTGTGTGTGTGATGGGTACACTTTCGGTGCTGAGGACTTTTAGCAGGTGGAGGTGATCTAATACACAGAACCTGGTGAGGCTGCAGTTGGGACGCTCACGGAGTGATGTCAACGTCCGAGGTAGATTACCAGGGAGGCAGCTAGGTTCATGGATTGAATGTAAGAGTGTTGAGGGTGCTAGGGCTCCCCTAGTGGGACTCACAGGGCCCTGCTTTGGGAAAACTGTGTGGCATGAGGGCAGGGACCACAGTGTCTCCTATGGACAGCTCTGGAGATGCTGAAGATCTTTCCAGTCCATTCTTAGCATGCATGAACATGGCCTGGATTGCTGGAAGGCATTGGAACTGGGAAGAAAGAGGGGAGTGGGGAGGGGCAGGGTGAGTAGGTACCTCAAATGGACTCCTATAAGAGCCTGGGGAAACCCAAACTAAAGACTCCAGAGCCATCCTCCACAGCTCTCCCTCCACGTTCAGTGACCAGCAAGGCATGGGGGTGTGTACTGGGTGGAATGGTGGCCCCCAAAAGATATGGTACCTGCAAATGGGACCTTATTGGGAGAAAGGGTTTTGCAGATGTCATTAAGTATCTGGAGACAAAGTCATCCTGGGCTACCCTGATGGGCCCTATATCCAGTGACACATGTCTGTATAAGAGACACAAGAAGAGAAGGCACCGAAGGGTAGAAGGCCATGTGCAGGTCGGGGCAGAGACCGGAGTGTTGCAGCCACAGCTAAGTAATGTATGGAGCCCCTAGAAGCTGGAAGAGGCCAGGGACAATTCTCCTCTAGAGCCTGCAGAGGGAGCACAGCCTTGACGACACTTTGATTGCAGACCTCTGGTCTCCAAAACTGTGGAAGAATAAATTGCTGTTGACTTAAGTCACGCAGTTTGCGGTACTTTGTAACAGCAGCCACAAGAAACTAACATGGGGCGTGTCTGGGAACCAGGCACACCCCAGGTTCGACTTCGTAATGCAGTGTGGGAACCCTGAGCTGTCATCAAAGCCACCAGGCGCTAAAAGTGCTTTCCTGGGGGAAGCAAGGAGGGGTGATAGGAGGGATGCGAATTTCACATAAGGAAAGGGACAGGGTCCAGCCAGTCAGGGACTCACCCTGAGGTCAGTGCTGTCCGCGAGGCCGGGCTCAGTCTCGCAACACCGGCTTTGCTGAGCCTCGGTTGAAAGAGAGGGTCACTATACTGTTGGGCCTCAGTGAGGACCTCGCTGGTGGGATGGAATAGCAGTGTCCAGGCACAAGGTGGAAGCAGCACTGAGAGTGGCCAAAAGTTCAGGGGGCAGAGTGGCCATATGGCCAGGGATCCCCAGCTATACAGGTGGGGTGGGACCAGTGGCCACGCTTTGCAGCAAACACAGAGAACAGTGTCCCGTAGGCTACAGCCAGAACCCCGGGCCCAGTTGCGGGAACCAGCCCAACACCTGCGCAGGAAAAGGGCAATCCAAGGCGTGCCTGTGGTCCTAGGGATCCCAACAGAGGTGGAGGTCATGACCACACATTTACACTTTGGCTTACCTGGCATAAAAAATGATAGCTGGGACTGATGTATGCTGGCTTGGGCTAAGGGCTTGGCACGCTCACCAAAACCCTCTAATTCCCATTGTACAGATGAGGAAATCAAGGCTTAGGGAGCATGAGCGCCTGCTGGTGCTCCCTCCACATGTCTCGGCTGGGATCTGTGCGCAGGTCTGTCGGCCTCCAGAGCCCAAGGGCTCACACTGCCTCTCCCTGGAGGAAGAGTTCACTTTCACAGTCACTGCAACCACTCTTTGCAGCAAACCATTTTTTCTCCTTCCCCACTTTGGTAGGAATCTCTTCATCTCTATCTCATTACACACTTACTTGCCTTATGAAATGGAGCATTGCAGATACAACCCTTGCTCAGATGGATGGCTCGGGGCCTTTATCACTGGGCTGAGCACTGTGCAGTGACACCTTGGGGCTGTCTGTCCTAGCCCTGCAGTCCCAGGCCTTCAAGTCTCACCTTCTGTTCTTTTCGTCTTCCTGTTCCCAGGCCTCCTACCCTGATGGATGAACTTGAGTTTGTCTTTGCACATGCCCCCAGCAATTGTTCTCTCTTCCACCTCTGCTGTGTACCTGAAAACTAAGTAGCCACATTTGAATTCCATCTGCATTAAGAGTAAACAGTTTCTAATAGGAGCTCAGTGTCTCTCTCAGGCATAAGTTACATGAATTTGTCTCTATGCATCCAGTGTACAACCATTTTGTTGGTGTAAATGCTCCCCTCTCCCACCCTGATTCACTTTTAGAATGGCATCTTAACAACTGAAATTATTGGATTGGGGAATCTCTAAAGAAATGAGATATTGCTATAATCTCCATCGTCACTTTCTTTAAGTGAGGAACCTACCTTTCTATTAAGTGACTCTGAGCCCTGTGACTAGCGCCTACTTTCAGGAGTCCAGAGGTCACCATCAGGGTCCAGTGGCTCTACTGCAAGAGGGTAAGAATGCGGGTCCCGTTCCTCACTGAGGTTCCAGGACAAGCACCCTGACGTCTACGCACCCCCCTCAAAGAAGCTGCCTGAAATATTTGTGTTACCTTCTTCATGGGAAGAGATAGGATTCAAGAGTTCAAATTGTAACCCATTATTTTATTGTAAAATACAGTTATATCCATGAAAGTAAAGTCACTGTTGACCTCATCGCTTAAGAATATTAAATGTTCCTTGCGACCCAATATTGCCACCTGCTGACCAAAGCAAAAACAGTGAAATTGGGCGCATTAAACAGTATGTGCAGAATGTGTAACAGCTATATCACCTTTAAAGTGGATACGGATTACAGCAATTTGTGTCTCAACGCAAAAAACAAAAACAAAAACAAAAACAAAAACCTATGGGATTTCCCAACTTCGCCCAGGCAAGCATCAACGTCAGATTCCTTTTCCTTTCTTGACTTCTTTAGAAATATGCTTCCATGTAAAATAAGAAACCACAAGGTTATTTCTTTTTTAATGTACTTTAGCCCTTACAGTTAATCAATAAGAACCGTAAAAAGAAAATAAGAACGGATGCACTATCTGGTGATGAGCGGAACTAGAGAAAGCATGGCGTGTGCTGAAGAGAGACCTGCTTTCACGGTTCCCCTCTCCCATGTATTAGCCGTGTTAACCTGAGCCCCGGTTTCTTCATCTGTAAAATGGAAATAAGAATACCTTAGTGTATAGTCCTGCAGAACAACCCGCATTTACATGGCTCGTAGCACAAGTACTTTAGTTCGTGTTGATTTAGTCTTCTTTTATTCAAGAAAAAAATCATTGTGTTAACTAGGCACCCATCCACCATCGCTCCTCTAGAACTCTCTTAAAAGAAATACAATTTTAAAGCATAAATCCCCTACAAGACTCTAAAAGTAAAAGGAGAACTCAGAAGGTAGAATAGATCTTTGGCCCTTTCTTTTTAAACTTCATGGTTCTTGGACAATGATTTTCACTGAAAACTTATCAAAAAATAAAACTTAGTGAAGTAAGATTATACTCTTAAAAACGTAGATTTTACTTCTAAAGTGAAGCCAAGACTTTGATCTGAGGAAGCAGACAGTGAAAGAGATCTGAGTGCCTGACGGCTCCATGAGCCGTCAAAATCAGCAAGCCTCCAAGAGGGGACTAGTATGTGGGTCTTCAAAAGAAAAATGTTGCCTTCGGAGAGCCAAGATGACTTCCTTGATATCTTTATCTATTATCCTGACGTGAAGTACCTCCTACTAAAAGTATTATAATCATTTATTTTAATTTAACAGATCAGTATAGTCCCTATTAATAGTGCACAAGTTAAGAAGGTAGATATTGGAGTCAGATTGATAGGCTCAGATTCCAGGCTTGAGCAAGCTACCCAAATTCCCTCTACCTTCCTTGCAGGGTTATTACTAAGGTTAATAAATCAATGCATGCGATTGCATGCAGCTGGAACAGTGCTGGGCCCAGAGCAAGTACTCAGAAATGTTGTTTATGTAAAGATGTTTTGTAACATGAGAGATGCCATTCTGAGATTACTTGGATGAAACAAGTTCCCAAATGAGAACTCACATGTGAAGTGCTCAATATATGTTAGCTACTGTCCTATTGATAGCAGTATTATAATAAATAATAAATTGAAATAAAGAATCACCTCCCAGGCTTGTGCTAGATGCACAAAGGTCTGGAGGGGAGAAATGAAAATACGCTATTGGAAGGTCTGTGTACTATATGTGAAGTGATACAGTATCGCTGGAAGGTAGACGGATAAATTAAATATATACTCTAACTCCTAACACAACCACTAATAAAAGAAAACAAAGAATCATAGTTAATCAGCCAATAAATGGAATCGCTAAAAATATTTAAGGAATCCAGGGGTGCCTGAGTGGCTCAGTAGGTTGAGCATCCAACTGTTATTTCAGCTCAGGTCATGATCCCAGGGTTGTGGGATCAAACCCTACATTGGGCTCTGTGCTGAGCCTGGAGCCTGTTTAAGATTCTTTCTCTCTCTCTCTCTCTCTCTCTCTCTCTCTCTCTCTCTCTCTCTCTCCTTCCCCCCATCCCTCTCTCCAACTCATGCCCTCTCTCTTTAAAAAAAAATAAAATATAAAATATTTAAGGAATCCAAAAGAAGACAGAAAAAGAGAAAAGAAAGAAGACCAAATGGTAAAACTAGAGAACAAACAGTAAGATGGTCAATTTAAACAAGCTATACCGATCATCATGTTACATGTAAATGGTCTAAATACGTACAGAGACTGTCAGATTGCATTCGGAGGGAAGACCCAACTGTGTAGGGCCTTTCATAAATACGCTTAAAATAGAAAGGCACAGATGGGATAAAACTAAAGAGATGGGGAAAGCTAGACCATGCTAACACCAGTCAAAAGAAAGTTGAGTAGCTATATTAATATTAGAGTATATTTCAGAGCAAAGAAGATTACCAGGAATTTTAAAAAGGCAACTTCTTAATGGCAAACGGGTCAGCTCCTCAAGAGGACATAAAAATCCTAGATGCTTATGTGTCTAATAATAGATATTCAAAATACACGAAGCCAAAACTGACTGAACTTTAAGGAGTAATAAATCCACAATTACAGTCTGAGATTTCAATGTGTCCCTCTCAATAACTGATAGGACAGGTAGTGAGCAAACCAGTGATGATAAAGAGTTTGAATAGCATTAGCAACCTGCTCGACCTGACATTCATAGAACACCACCAACAGCAGAATAGACGTTCTTTTCCAGTGCACACAGAACATTTACCAGAATAGACCATATTCTGGGCAACAAAATAAGACTCAAGTATAAAAAGACTCAAGTCACACACATTATGTTTCCTGACCATGATGAAATTAAATTAAAAATCATTAATAAAAAGATCTCTGAAGTCCCAGGGATGTGGAAACGAAGTAAAATAATACACTTTGACTAACCCCTGAGTCAAGGAAGAAATCAAAAGGCAAAATAGAACTTAATGAAGATGAAAACACAAAATGTATGGGATTCTGCTAAAGAAATACTTAAAAGGAATCTCATAGCACCAAATATTCAGAAAGAAGAAAGCTGTCAAAGAAAGGACTTCAGCTTTTATTTCAAGAAACCAGAAAAAGAAGAGCCAATGAAATCCAAAGAAAGGTGAAGGGGAAAATAATAATAAAGATAAGAATAAAAATCAATGAAAGAAAAAAATCTAGAGAAGTAATAGAGAAAAATTGATGAAACCAAAAGCTTTGAGGAGATCAATGAAATTGATAAATCTCTAGCGAAACTGATCAGAAAGAAAAGAGAAAAAACACAAATTACCAATATCAGGAATGAGAGAGGTAGCATTGCTACAGATCCTGCAGATATTTTAAAAAATAATAATGGGATAATATGAACAATTTTATGAACAACTTAGATGAAATGGACAAATTCCCTGAAAAATACGAACAACTCGCTCGAGAAGACACAGAGAACCTGAATAGCCCTAAATCTACTAAAGAAATTAAATATTTAGTTAAAAATCTTCCTACAAAGAAACTTCCTGGCCCAGATGCTTGTTTAGTGAATTCTCTCAAACAAACACTTAAGGAAGAAATAGTACCAAATCGACATCAAATCTTCCAGGAAATCCAAGGTCTAAGGCTTCCCAATTATTTTATGAAGCCAATATTACCCTGATTCCAAAATCCGACAAAGACTTTATAAGAAAACTACAGAGGAAAAAATAACAAAAGGAAAGGAAAGGAAAGGAAGGGAAGGGAAGGGAAGGGAAGGGAAGGGAAGGGAAGGGAAGGGAAGGGAGAAAAGAGAAGAAAAACTACAGACCAAAATCTATCATAAATACAGTTGTTAAAATTCTAAATAAAATTTTAGCCATTCAAATCCAACAATACATAAATCATGACCAAATGGGGTTTATCCCAGATGTGGAAGATGGGTTTAATATTCAAAAATCAATCAACATAATTCACTATATTAAGAAATTAACAAAGAAAAGCCATATAATCATCTCCAAAAAAAAAAAAAAAAAAAGGATTAACAAAACTCCAGTATTCATTCCTGAAGTCTGGGTCACATGTTATGGCTTCAAAGTTTCCTTCCTCTCTGCTCCTGAGAACTACCCCCACTCCCACCCCATCCACCACCACGGTCATCCTTTCCTGCTGGCCTCTGAGAGTCCCGGCCCCTCTCTCACTATCTGCCCCAAGTGCCCACAGGGGCTGAGGAACCTGTTACCGTGAAGAAGGCAAGAAGAAAGATTGGGGAACAACTGGCCATCTGACAGCCATACAGTGTTCTCTTTAGTGTTTGGGTGTCTGCCAGTGGAGATGCACCATTTCTTAGTCAATTCTGTATCCCCAGAATCTAGCCCAGTGCCTGGCACATAGTAGGTGCTCAGTAAATGCTTACTGAATGAATGAGTCACAGAGCACAAACCTTCCATTGTAAACTCAGTAAAGATAAAGTAAAATGCATTTTATGTAAGTAGTGCATTGAGGATACTCATTACCTTCATTCTAATCTCAAAGTCTAAATGAGTTCTCATTTCTTTAACAATGGAAACCTTTGCATTAAAGCAATAGACAAGAGGCAGAAAACAAAAAGACTGTACTTAAAGATGAGCTTAATCTCCCCTTCTGAGTTCTCATTTCACCCTCCTCCTTTACTCAAGACAACCACAAACCCCTAAAACCTTAGAAGGAACTTGTCTTTCCGTTGCCACCAGAGTAATAGGCATGATTGTCTGCCTGTCCCAGGCAAAGGGTAGCACCAATCAAGGAGAGGAGAGGGGGGATGGAGATGAGGTTAATTTTGGTTTTACAGTGTCCAGGAACATGGTATTAAAGAAAACACTGCTGGTAGGATAACAAAGCAGGGCTTGGAAAAGCTTCCTCCAGGCTCTGCCCAGCTCCCTCACTCTGGCTCTAACTCTGGCTGTGTTCTCTCCTTTGCTCCTCACAGAGTTCAGTCTAGTGAGAAGGGTGAACGATTACAATTCAGAAAGATGGGTAACGTCCTGGGGTGTGGCCAAGATGTTCAGGGCACAGCAGAGTTGGCAGGTGGAGTGGCTGGGGGGCTCCATGGAGCTGGTCAAGCTTCAGAAGAGATTGGAGCGCGAATGAGAATTAGCCAGCCGTGGGATGAAGGCAGGGGGTGGTTCTAGACTTAAAAACAGTTAAAGCAGGAGGCAGGAGAGCACTGGCATACACACCCAGGGAACTCCTGATGGTTCAGTGAGGCCCTTGTGGAAGCTGCCACGTGGGGCAGAAGCTAGGCTCACCATGCCAAGGAATTTGGATCTCATCTCTTGGTGATAGAGAGACATTGACAAGTTTTAAGAAAAGGAGTAACATCATTGGGTTGGGTCATGGAGGCATTCTGGTATGAATGGCATAGGGGATAAAAGAGGGAAGACTAGGGACGAAAAGACTAGTGTAATCATCCAAGAGAGATAAGTGAAGGACTGGCCAGGGCAGTAACAGAAAGGAATGGAGTGGGGAGGAGAGACTTGGGAACTGAGGGGGAATCTGACAGGCTTTGAACGATGATGAGCTCTAAGAGAGTGAGAGAGGAAAAGTGGGCAAAGGTAGTTTTCAAATTTCTGACATGAGCCATTTCAAGCTTGATGGTGCCATCACATTTTAGGGGAGCACGGTTGGAGAGCAGAGAGACTTCCATAAGTGGTGAGTCTGATTTTGTCACACTGAGTTTAAAATATCTGAGAGACGACCAGGTGCAGGTGTCGGGTAGGCAGTTGGATCCTCTGTCTAGCTCAGGAGAGATCCATGCTGGTGAGAGATATCTAACACCCGATATCTGTCCAAGGTTCCCAGGAAGCAGGCCCTGAGATGAGAATTCATGTGCAAGTGGTTTGATCAAGGAAGTGCTCCCAGAAGACACCTGTAAGGGAGTGGGAAGTAGGACAGGAAAAGGTAGGAAGCCAAGGGCATTGGTTTCCCAGGGCTGCCCTAACAAAGTGCTGCCATCTGAATGGCTTGTACAGCAGAGATGTATTATCTCATGGTTCCAGAGGCTAGAAGTCCAAGGTCTTGGCAGGTTGGTTCCTTCCGGGGGCTGTGAGGGAGAATCTGTTCCATGACTCTCTCTCAGCTTCTGGTAGTTTGCCGGCAATCTTCGGTCTTCCTTGGCTTGTAGATGCTTCACCCCAATCCCTGCCTTCACATTCCCCTGGCATTCTGCACATGTGTACGTCTTTGTGTCCAAACTTCCCCTTTGTACAAGGATGCAAATCATATTGGATTAGGGCCCATCCTTCTCCAGTATAACCTCATCTTAATTAATTATACCTGTAACTACTATATTTACAAATAAGTTCACATTCTAAGGTACTAGAGGTCAGGACTTTAATGTGTGAATTGGGTGGTGGGTGCAAGTGGGGGGCGGGGGCACAATTCAACCCATAACACCAAGCAAGGGGGAGATCTCAGGCAGAAGGCTCTGCAAGGCTCAGCCTCAGCCTCAACCTGAGGGGAACCATGGGCATAAGGAATGCCTCACAGTTGTCCCAACCTCAGCTGGGTGTTTGTGCTCCTTCTACAGTCAGTGGCTAATGGTCTTGAGACTATGGAGGAGGGGATGGGGAACCCCTGAGCACTTCCAGTGCTGTGTCTTTGTGTAGTTAAACAAAAATTAAAAATAGTAATATTTTAGGGGACCCAAGAGGATCAGGAAGCATGACATTGTCTGCTACAATAATCATCAGGAGAAAAGGTCATCACAGTTTGCCAAAGGAAGGGCTGAAAGCCAAAGACTCACATTCCAGAAGCAGGAAGAACAAGAGGGACAAGGAACAGAGTAAGTGGAGTGAAGGAGCTAAGAATTTGGGTGATGAAAGCAAGCACTCTATTCTTACAGTGAGTTGGGTTCCCAATCCAAAAATCGAGACAGCTGGCCAATTAGACATGGTTGGAGACAAAAGGATATTTTAGAAATCAGGACTGAAAAATCTGAAAATATCTATGATTGTCATATCTGGGCTTGGCAGGTGCTGGGAACTTGATGATGGAACCCACGAACCAAGATGAAGAACACGAAGCCTCCTATTCCAATCCGCTGATGTCATTTCATGATGGTCAACAGTGTAAGAATGCACATTTTCTGAGGTTTGGATTCTAGCTATTGGGAGTTTGAATGATAAAACAGCACTGACAAGTCTGGTGGTGACTAAATTCAGTCGTATTTAAAATAACAATGAAAGAAAACCAAAAAGACCTGATGTGAAAAACATCACCTGAGATAAGAAACCGATTTGACGTGTGAACACACTCATTGTATTTCCAGGTCTGACCAGCACATTTCAATCAAACCACAAAAAAAAAAAAAAAAAAAAAAAACCCTTCAAAAGAAAAACCATCCAGGGAAAGAAAATTTGCAAAAAAAAGCTTTTTTTTTAAAAATTTAAAAAAAAAAAAAAAAGAGAGATGTGCTTCTCAAGTGCCTGGGTGGCTCAGTCAGTTAAGTGTCTGACTCTTGGTTTTGGCTCAGGTCATGATCTCAAGGTTCATGAGATCAAGCCCCACGACAGGCTCCAGGCTGACAGTGGGGGCCTGCTTGGGATCCAATCTCTCTCTCCCAAAATAGATAGATAGATAGATAGATAGATAGATAGATAGATAGATAAAGAGGTGTGCTTCTCAGAATGATTTGCTAAATAAGTAATTATCCAAGGGACACCATCCTTACCCTAACCATTAGTCTGAGATGGGGAAAGGTCCCGGGGAACACCTGGCAGCTGCTGCCTCAGGAAGGGATATCGGATGCTAAATGGAGGAACGATGGATGTCCAATGAAGGATTTGTGAGTAGAGACCTCCCCTAGAGACAGACTGAAGGGCAAGGGTATGGATCCAGAAGAGCAACTCGGTGGACGTCTCTCACAGCAGAACGGTTTATAAGGGGCTACCTTCGTGGTTCTTGTACCTGATAAGAAATACAAAAAAAACCCTGAAATATTGCTGGCAGTTACTATTTAAGAATTTACTTGTTAAGTTGCTAAGGAAGTTACAGAAAACAGATGGACCATACTACTCAGGAGATGAAATCTTAAGAGTTCCTGGGGGTTATGGGGCTCCGTTTCCATCCCTCCCTCACTCCATCTGGACTTTGATGTGGGCTGTGGCAAAAATACCACCACTTTCCTGCAGAACTGCAGAGTTTAAAATATGGCAATTTCATGCAGCTACATTGATGATATACCTCAGTTAGTGTCTTAGATGTCATACTTGTCTAAGGACCTTGCCTTTCGATTCCTTTCACGGTGGCTGGAAAGTAAACCTTTATTAAGTGAATAGAAGAAAATATGAACTAGTAAACAAGCAGTTGACACGTATACATCAAACTCTGGGTTAGATGCTTATACGTGTAATTTTAGTCTTCATGATAATCCTGAATTGATGATCGGAGACGTGTCTTCAAGAAACTATGGCTCTAGTTTGGGAAATAAAGCCAAAAAGAGAAAAATTAAATGATAAAAACAACAGGGTACAACAATACAAAATATTCATGTATTCATTCAATAAACGACATTGTGTTAGGTGCCTGCTACATGCCATGCACCATCCTGGGTGCTGGAGAACCAATGGCGAGGAGCTCATGTTCTTTTTTTTTTTCTAAACGTTTATTTATTTTTGAGAGAGAGAGAGAGAGACAGACAGAGCATGAGTGGGGCAAGGGCAGAGAGAGGGAGACACAGAATCTGAAGCCGGATCCAGGCTCTGAGCTGTCAGCACAGAGCCTGACGCAGGGCTCGAACTCTTGAACCATGAGATCATGACCTGAGCCAAGGTCGGACGCTTAACCGACTGAGCCATCCAGTTGCCCTGAGGAGCTTATGTTCCACTGCAGGAGAGATTTGATGACGAGGTAAACAGAGAAAGTATGTGGGGACAAGTTAGATAGTCAAATTTCTCTGGAGAACCCAAGGCCACCTAGAGTATAATGTCAAATGAACTTCCATAAAGAGGAAGAGGAAGAGGTGGCCTGTGGCTAGGCCATCAAGAGGGAATTCCCACAGGAAGAGAACTTGAGTTTGTTCTCAAAGGATGAGTGAGGTGTAATTCAAAGTCACAAGGTTAGTAGCAGAGCTGAGATTTGAGTCCAGGCAGTGTGATTTGCAGAGTAATACTTTTAACCAGGGGTTGGCAAGCTATGGCCCATGGGCCAGATTTGTTCCACTGTCTGTTTTGGAAAATACAACTGTTTTTCTGAGAGTGAGAGGTCACAAGTGAGTGAGGGGCAGAGAGAGAGAATCTCAGGAGGGATGGGGCAGGGGGATCGGGTGAAGAGAGAGAGGTGGG
Source organism: Panthera uncia (assembly GCF_023721935.1). Lineage (NCBI taxonomy): Eukaryota > Metazoa > Chordata > Mammalia > Carnivora > Felidae > Panthera > Panthera uncia. The sequence continues at coordinate 35,883,680 of NC_064812.1, forward strand.
CCTCACCCAAAACGGGGCTTGTGCTCACCTGATGCAGGGTTGGAGCTCACCCACCGTAGGACTCGAACTCATGAACCATGAGATCATGACCTGAGCCCAAATCAGATGCTGAACTACTGAGCCACCCAGGCGCCCCTGAAAATACAATTTTACTGGAATATAACCAGGCCCATTTGTGTTGACTATGGCTGCTTTTGTGCTACAAGGGCAGAGAGACTGTGTCCCATAAACCCTAAAATATTTACTATCTGTCCTTTACTGAAAAGTTTGTTGACCCCTGACCTTAACCATCTCACCCTAGTGCTCCTATGGGCTAGGTGGACACGAGGGAGACAATGATAAACTAAATGGACCCTTCCCTGAAGGAAATCACAGTCCAGTTAAAATAAGGATCCTCTCCAGTGCATCCTGCTCTCACTGGGTAACGTAAAAATAATAATTAACAAACAACAATGCGGCGGTAGTAACAATGATAATCATAGCAAACATTGATGAGGACTCACTGTCTACCAGGTACAGTTTGTAGTTCCTTACACATATGAAGTCACTGCATCCCCCCAACAATCCTGCAAAACAGGCATTCTTATTATTGTCACTGTATGCAGGAAGAAGTTGAAGTACAGAGTTTAACAGCATTACTCACTAAAAGTTGGGATTATAAAGACACAAGCAGGCATCCTGGACAAGGAGAAGAATGCAGGGAAACAAGAAAGACAAGCACCAAATTATGGCAATGCAGGCTTCAACCTCCACACTAATGGGTCAGGGCAATAGCTCCCTGGTCAATTATAATTAGAAATGTAGAAGATACATTTTACTGAAGGACCTGATCATTAGAAGAAATCTATTCTGACAAAGTCTGTGGCAGTAAATCTCACCAGGAAGTACCCTACTTCACCATCAAACCTTAATTTCTCATAAATGGGAGTCTAAGCGGAGTCTCGTGAGGAAGAATGCCAGCATCTCTGAAATCACTGTTGTGGACAAAACTTTTGCTTAAGAATAGCAACTCACATCAACAGGCGCTCAGTAAATGCGTCTGGAATTGAAGTATATTTCTAAAGCACAAAGATGGAATGTTCTTCTAACCATTCATTTCCTGTAGAATCAGGAATGACTCACGTGAGCTCGAATGGCTCAAATGGCTCATGTTGTTCCTGTACCATTTCAAAATGAGAAGAAAAGGAGCTTATCTCTATTCAAGTGCCGAGTACTCTGCTAGGTGATTTACATCCCCAGCACATTACCAGGTTTAATACGAATTTTGAAAATATGAGGATTTTTGCTTCCGTCCAGGGGCCAGATTCACCCTCTTACCTTAAGCAACTGGATAAATGGACAAAATATATGAAATGATGTCTTTCAGACATTAAACAATAGGTACTACAGGGCAGTGATCACTGAGAGAATGGAAACAAAGGAGGTGAGTCCTATGAGTATCCGAGCTTGGGACTTGGAATAAGTTTACAGGCTGCAGTGCAGTGAAGATGGCCCCAAACAGAGTCTAGTAGTCTCACTGAGTTGAGAAGACTGAATTCAGAGCACAGGGGGGAAAAAATGATAAACTTTGCAGAGATAATGCTGGAGAAGACACATGCAGCGAGAGAGAGAGAGAGAGAGAGAGAGAGAGAGAACACTTCAAAGTTCTTCAGAGGAATCTCCTTGTAATCTTTGGTTGTGTCGTCCTGATCTCCATATGCATGTAAGGAAACCACTGAACAGGGAGGGGGAATAATCCCTGGAATAGGGTAGATATAACAATTCCAAGAATTCTAACAAATCCTAGATGACTAGATTAGTTCATATACACTAGCCCAATTGGGAAATCTTCCCGTGGAGCACTGGATAGTCATCATAGGGTGTTCCTCGATAGTGGGGCCAAATAAGTTCTAGATAAAAGACTATTCTAACCATTCCTTCCTAACTAATCGTAAATCAAGCTTCGAAAGGATCAGACTCTTCCGAAGTGACGTAACTGAATTCCAGAACAAAGCCCAACAATATTTAAAGAATATATCAATATATCCAGCATCCAAGAATGTAAAATTCTCAATATCTGGCATCTAATAAAAAATTACCAGACATCAGGGCACCTGGGTGGCTCAGTCAGTTAAGCAGCCGACTTTTTTTTTTTTTTAATTTTTTTTTTAACGTTTATTTATTTCTGAGACAGAGAGAGACAGAGCATGAACAGGGGAGGGGCAGAGAGAGAGGGAGACACAGAATCTGAAACAGGCTCCGGGCTCTGAGCTGTCAGCACAGAGCCCGACGCGGGGCTCGAACTCACGGAGCGTGAGATCATGACCTGAGCTGAAGTCGGACGCTTAACCGACCAAGCCACCCAGGCGCCCCAAGCAGCCGACTTTTGATTTCAGCTCAGGTCATGATCTCAGGGTTCATGGGTTTGAGCCCTACATTGGGCTCTGTGCTGACAGTGAAGAGCCTGCTTGGGATTCTCTCTCTCTCTCCCTCTCTCTCTGCCCTCCTCCCTTGCCCCTCTCAAAATAAATAAATAAACTAAAAAGAGAGAGAGAGAGATTATAGATCCACAAACTTTAAAAAAAATTACTAGACATGGAAAGAAGGAAAATACAACTCATAAACCAAAAAAAAAGAACAATTATTAAGTGAAACATACACAAAAATAGCATAGATAGAACTGAATTAACAGATATGAGTGGTACATGAGCTATTAAAAATACAATCCATGTTTAAAAAGTCAGAGGAAAACATGATGTGACAAGGAGAGAAATGAGAGATGTAAAAAAGACCCAAATGGAATTTCTTTTCTTTTTTTTAAGTGAATTCATTTATTTTAAGAGAGAGAGAGATTGAGTGTGCACATGAGTGGGGGAGGGGCAGACACAGAGGGAGAGAGAATCCCAAGCAGGCTCTGTCCTGTTTAGTGCAGGGCCAGACAGGGGGCTGGAACTCACAAACTGTGAGATAATGACCTGACCTGAGCTGAGATCAGGAGTCAGATGCTTAACCGACTGAACCAGCCAGGTGCCCCCCCAAAGGAATTTCTAATATAAAAAGTGCATAATCAGACATGGAAGAAGAAAATGTTAGCATATTTGAAAACAGAACAATTGAAACTATACGAAATGAAACACAGGAATAAAACTGAAAAAAAAAAGAGTGTAAGAACAGAGTGTCAGTAATCTGTAGAACAATATAAATTGGCCTATAAATTGAAGTTCGAAAAGAAGAGAGAGAGAGAGTATTATAAGTTAATTGTGCCTGCCCTCCCCAATTCATATGTTCAAGTCCTACCCCCAGTACCTCGGAATGTGACATTATTTAGAGATAGTTTCTTTAAAGAGGTATTAAGTTAAAATGAGGTCACTAGGGGAGCCATACTCCAATATGACTAGTGCCCTTATAGAAGAAGAGAAAATTTGGACATAGACATGCATAGTGAGAAAACCATGTGAAGATACAGGGAAGACATCCATTTACAAACCAAGGTGAGAGGCCTCAGAAGAAACCTGCTTTGGATTCTGTGTCTCCCTCTCTCTCTCCCCCTCCCCTGCTCATGCTCTGCCTCTCTCTGTCTCCCAAAAATAAGTAAATTAAAAAAAAATTTTTTTAAGTAAATTTAAAGGCGCCTGGGTGGCTCAGTTCATTAAGCTTTGACTTCGGCTCAGGTCATGATCTCACAGTTCATGCATTCGAGTCCTGCATCAGGCTCTGTGCTGCCAGCTCAGAGCCTGGAGCCTGTTTCAGATTCTGTGTCTCCCTCTCTCTGCCCCTCCCCCGCTCGCACTCTATCTCTCTCTCTCTCTCTCAAAAATAAATAAACATTTAAAAAATTCTTTTAAAAAGTGAATTTAGCAAGATCACAGCATACAACAATATAGACAAATTATTTGTATTATTAAATACAATCACAACTGAAATTATTAAAAATGCCATAGGCAATAACATTAAAATATTAAATTCTTTATTGGAAATTTCATAAAACATGTATAAGTCACGTACACTGAAAATCATGAACCATTACTGAGAAAAATTAAAGGCGGCTAGATATACCATATTCATGGTTCAGAAGACTCAATATTGTTGAGATGTCAATTCTCCCCAAATTTTGATAAATAAATGCAACACAATTTCAGTCAAAATCCTGGCAGGCTTTTGTGGAAATTGACATGCTGGTTCTAGAGTATACATGGAAATGCAAAGGAGGTACCATATGCAAAGCAATTTTAAAACAGAAGAACATCTGAGTTATACTTGCTGATTTCAAGGTGTGTTCTAAGTGTACAGCGATGATCAAAAGTGGTGTTGATGTAGATAGGTATATAGATCCTAGAAAAGACTAGAGAATTCAGAAATAGAAATATGCATGGCTATTTGGATTTTGGCAAAGAAGCCAAGGCAATTCAATGGGGAAAGAATAATAATCTTTTCCACAGGTGGGGCTGAAATAGTTGACTATCCATATGTAAAAGAAAAAAAAAGAAAAGAAAAATGAATGTTGACCCTTATCATACACTATAGATAAAAATTAACCCTGAATGGATCCTGTGACCTAAGGGTAAGAAAACCTTCAAAGCTTTTCGAAGAGAACACAGGAAAAATTTTAGTGACCTGGGTTGGGGAAAGATTTCTTACCTTGGACACATGAAACATGAGCTACAGAAGAGGAGGTTAATAAATTAGACTTCACCAAAATGAACAACTTTGGTTCTTCAAAACACATTGTTTAAAAATGAAAAGACAAGCCACAGAATGGGAGAAAATATGTGCAAATCATGTATCAGATAAAAGACTGTATCCAGAATATATATAAAACAGTGTTACCACTCAATATAGTTCAGAAAAGGAACTACTCAATACAAAAAAAAAAAAAAAATGGGCAAAATATTTGAACAGACACTACACCAAAGAAGACACATAAATGGCCACTAAGCACATAAAAAGCGTTACCAGAAAAACAAATGACAATCAAAACTACAATAAGTTACTACTGCAAACACATTAGAATGGCTAAAATTTTAAAAGACACATAACACCAAATGGTGGTGAAGATGTGGGGTAACTGGCACTCTCATACATTGCTGGTGAGAATGTAAAATGATATCACCATTTTGGAAAACATTTTTTATGGAGTTAAACGTACACCTGCCATATGGCCAGCACTCTCACCCTCAGGCACTTACATTGCAGAAGTGCAAATGTATGTCTGCCCAAAGACCTATATACAAATGCCTGTACTAGCTTTATTCATAATAGCCAAACACTGGAATTGAATGTCCATCGACTGGTGAACAGACAAATATATTGCATAATATTCACAAAATAGAAAACTACTTAGCAATAAAAAGGAATGAACTATTTATTTTATTTTTACTTCAGGCTAATCAAGTGAGGCAGCGGGCGGGGAGAAGAAAGAAAGAAACCTGTAACTGGTTGTGACAATTCATTATAAAGACCACTGTACTTGAACTGGCCGGGAAGAGACTCTTGATAATAGCAACAACGTGGGTGAATTTCAAAAGCATTACGCCAAGTCGGGGGGGGAAAAAAGAATAGAACACAAAGATTATAACACTGTATGTTCCTTGGGATCATGACCTGAGCCGAAGTCAGATGCTTAACCGACTGAGCCACTCAGGTGCCCCTCATGATTTATTTAAGTAACCGCTACACCCAATGTGGGGCTCGAACTCACAACCCCAAGATCAAGACTCTCATGCTCTTCTGAGTGAGCCAGCCAGGCGCCCGCGGGGGGAAACTTTTTAAGGTGATTATGCTCAACATCTTTACCGCAGTGTTGGTTGCACAATTATATGTGTAAAACAAACTTCATCAAATTGAACACTTAAAATTGGTAAGTTTTTGTTGTATGTAAATTATACCTTTCGTAAAAGTGACCTTGCCCCCAAATGAAGCATGTGTCATCTCCAGTCCACAGCTGAAGAAACTGAGGCATATAGAAGGTAAGGAACATGCCTAAGTCACAGAACTAGCCGGTAGTGGGGCTGGGATTCAAACACAGGTGTCCATTTGAGTCCGTAGCTCATCTTTTTTTCTTCTGTGTTTCGCTTCCTCCCTTGCTATTCATTGTATAAATAATTATTAAAGGATTGTATTAAAAGCACTTAAAAACTAGCAGAACAGGACCTGTATTATGAAGGCCCCTTGCCCAAGAATGTCTGGTAGTCTTCCCCTTGTGATTCTTACTTCGAAACCCTACCCTCACCTGGCTTCGTTTGGAGGCAGTACACCCGCACAGGGCGTGTGTGTCCTCCCTCTGGGACTGTCGGGTTTCTCGAAGGCGCTGCCGTGCCCACACTGCCTGCCTCGCCCTCCACCTTCTCCTCAAATCCAAGTCTTAGCTTCCCTTACCCCAGCCTCGAATTCACCCCATCCCATGTTCAGCATTTACACTTGTATTTACCAGCTCCACGTGTTTGTTCTTATTTATCTTGTTCTTTCACCTGCAGGCCTATGGAGTCCCTAACTAAGCCAGAAGCGTTGTGGAACGCTGCTGATTGGATCTGGGTGTCCCCGACTCCCACCTCACATTGACCGAGACGACATTTTTGACACGCCTAGAGCTCCAATTTGGATCTTCTAAGCTCAATTTGGTTCAGGTGAGCCCACCTTTATTAGGTGTCCACTGGGTCTCAGGCCTGTGAAGCTGCCATTACCCATCAGCGCCGTGCGCGTGGTAACAGGAATGCAAGTAAGGCCCAGGCCACGACAGCAGACGGCGCTGTCTCCAGGGTGAGCGGGGGCGTGATAGAGGGTAGTGTGGGGAGGGAGCTGTCTTCACAGAAGAGGTGACGCCTGTGTTGGGTTTGAGTGACGGAGAGGAGATGTACAAATTCCTGGGAATATCCACCCAAAACCATGGAAGCATGCGTGAGTGCACGTTTCTAGCAGAGGCTGGTACTGTTGGGTACAGAGGCAAAGGGAGAGGGCAGGAGCTGAGGGCCAGAAGGTAGCAGGAGCCACACAAGGGCAGGCTCCTGATGCAAGAATCGGGAGCCAGGTGGGGTGCCTGGGTGGCTCAGTCAGTTAAGCGTCCAACTCCTGGTTTTGGCTCAGGTCATGATCTCAAGTTTTTGAGTTCGAGCCCTGCTTTGGGTTCTGTGCTGACAACTTGGAGCCTGCTTGGGATTCTCTGCCCTCCTTTTTCTCTCTGCCCCTCCCCAGCTCCATTTATTTCAGTTATAAATAAACTTAATAAAAAATATAAAAATAAAGGAATCAGGAGGCAGGTGTGCTGTTACCAGGTGAGCTGTTACCAAAGAGGGGCAGACTCTGGCCCAGGTACAGGATGCAAAGTGATAAAGGGAGCATGTATGAGCTTTGACTCTGTGTTAGGCACTTGTAATCACTTGACGTGTGTTAGGTCACTAATCCTCACAATCCTATCAGGTAGTAAGACCATTGTTAGGCTCATTTTACAGATGAGAAAACAGAGGCCTAGAGAGGGTAAGTAATATGCCCACAATTTTTTAAAATTTTGTTTTTTTAACATTTATTCATCTTTGAGAGACAGAGAGAGAGAGAGAGAGAGAGAGAGAGTGAGTGGGGGAGGAACAGAGAGAGAGGGAGACACAGAATCTGAAGCAGGCTCCAGGCTCTGAGCTGTCGGCACAGAGCCGGATGTGGGACCTGAACTCACTGGCTTGCGAGATCATGACCTGAGCTGAAGTCAGAAGCTTAACCGACTGAGCCACCCAGGTGCCCCCACAATTTGTTTTTAAGATGCGAACCCAGGAAGTCTGACTCAAGAGCCCAACTTTAACCACTTTGCTACTCTTGTCCCAGAAATATTGGAAGGACTTCAGTTATTTATTATTTATTTTTTATTTTTTAAAGCTCATGTATTTATTCTGAAAGAGAGAGAGACAATGGCAGGGGAGAGGGAGAGAGAGAGGGAGAGAGAGAATCCTGAGCAGGCTCCATGCTGTCAGTGCAGAGCCCGACGTGGGGCTTGAACTCACAAAACCATGAGATCGTGACCTGAGCTGAAACCAAGAGTCAGACGCTTAACCGACTGAGCCACCCAGGCGCCCCAGGACTTCAGTTTTTTAACGTTTATTTATTTTTGAGACAGAGAGAGACAGACCATGAACGGGGGAGGGTCACAGAGAGGGGGGACACAGAATCTGAAACAGGCTCCAGGCTCTGAGCTGTCAGCACAGAGCCCGACGCGGGGCTCGAACTCACGGACCGCGAGATCATGACCTGAGCTGAAGTCGGCCGCTCAACCGACTGAGCCACCCAGGCGCCCCAGTTTTTTAAATGCCTCCAAATAGCAGTAGGCCAATCAGAGGGAGCAACTAGAGTGTAGGCAAAAATTTTAAATAAGGGAAATAAACCAGTCTCAAAATACCAAGGCTGGAGGTATTCCCCGCCCCCCCCCCGCCCCGAAAAATAGCAAGATATTTATAGACCTCTTAGTATCTGGAATAGAGGGTTATCATCTGTAGAAGATTGTAATTTACAAACATCATAAAGTAGAAATTCGTTGATGACCCTTTAAGGCAATGCTGCTCAGATTATGCCTTCCGAGCTGGGTTTCAAGCGTGTCTGGAGGGAGGTGGCATCTTCCTGGGCCACAGCTGCCTTTTCTCCCAGAGAGGACCCAGCGGTCTCCCCCGTGCCTGTACCCAGATGTTCGGGACCCATGAGACCCAACACCCAGGCTCAGAACGTATGTGAGTCACAGCATTCCTTTTGACCACTGGCATCTTCAAGGTCATAATTAACATCCTGTTGCTCATGAACAAAGTCCGGATTCCTCAGTTTGGCCTTCGCGGTCACCCACAACTACCTTTCCCAGTTCACTGGTCCCCACCTAGCCCCACGTATCTCTCCTCCAGCCCACACGACCCACTCTCCTAAATTTAGACCAGACTTGTGTATTCCTAGGTCTGGGTCTACATTCCCACTGTTGCCTTGGCCTGGTCACACCCCCTCGTCTCCCTCTCAGCTGTCCCGTCAAACAAAATCCGACCCATCTCTCCAGCCTCAGGTCAAGGACAACCTGGTCATGCCCATGAGAGGCAGCCTCTCCTGGGGGGGGTTAGTGCCTACTGGCCACATGCCTCGCTCCCAGGACTGGGTCATGCACAGGCTTGCATGCCCCCCAGGGACCAGGACTGGCCCTGACATAGACTGGGCACTCGTTAAATATTCGCTGAATGACTGCCGGGTTTACTTATTTTTTCATTTCCTCCAATTCCTGAGAACCTTCAATTCCAGAAATCTCAAATGAGTATCTGTCACTTATTGAAAAGACTCACAGAAGAGGTATTTCAGAGCTTCTCTCCACGACTTGGTCTAGAATATGGTATCTCACTGTTGGGAAGGTCATCCTGCTGTTTAATTCAGCTTCTCCAGCCACACCGTAGGCTGATTTTTGTTGTTCTTGTTCTTGTTATCACCTCTGTACTTTGGAGAACAGCTGGTGCCCATATTTGGCATAACAATTTTTGGTAGACCTTAGAATTCTGTCACATGATCTGCTATCACACAGGGTAGCGTGATGTCCCTGAACAGAACCCCATAACGTGGAAGCCTCCACACGGCATGACGAGCGCACACACATCATAGTCCTGTTTTTCTCTAATCAATGCCTCCTGTGCATTTGAAGGTTCTATGAAATTAACTTTCTCCTTCTTGGTTAAATAATCTCTGTTCCCCCAGAGATTATTTCTGGCCTTATCCAATGTTTTCAAGTTGAAATAGAAATAAATATTCTTGTAAGGGTCTAAGGAAACTTCTAAGTATATTAAATCCTGTGTGTATCTGTATGGTGTGTGTGTGTGTGTGTGTGTGTGTGTGTGTGTGTGAGTGAGAGAGGGGTGTGTATGTGGGGTGTGTGTGTTTGTGATGGGTGTGTATGTGGGGGGTGTGTGTGTGTGTGAGGGGTGTGTATATGGGGGGGGTGTGGGTGTAAGTGAGGGGTATGTATGTGTCTGTCTGTCTGAGGGAGACTGAGAGATTATTGAACTGTCCTTCTAAAGATCAGGTTATGGTATAAAAATACTAAACTAGGGGCACCTGGGTGGCTCAGTCGGTTAAGCGTCCGACTTCAGCTCAGGTCACGATCTCGCGGTCCGTGGGTTCGAGCCCTGCGTCGGGCTCTGGGCTGATGGCTCAGAGCCTGGAGCCTGCTTCCCATTCTGTGTCTCCCTCTCTCTCTGCCCCTCCCCCATTCATGCTCTGTCTCTCTCTGTCTCAAAAATAAATAAATTAAAAAAAAAATACTAAACTAGTCTGAAGTTTACCGAACATGCGGTAAGCATTTGGAAACCCGCTTAAGTACTTGGAATCTTCTAACAGCTGGGCCCTCTGTCATTTTAGCTCCAGGAAATTGATCAAAGACCATCAATTAGCCCTTTATGGGGTCACCTCAGTCTGGCCTCAGAGCAACAGATGTGGAAAGGGGCGAGAGAGCAGTGTTTCCCACAGAGTGTGAGCTTGGCATTTTTCACTTTTGAGAGCTACTTGAAGATTCCTAGGTGTGACTTTCCTGGCATGGACCCAGCGATTCTTCGCTGCCTGGATCAATCCTAAAGGAGTGGCGGGTTTTGGTTTTGCATTTGTGCTTTAGGTACAATCTTCATCATTGTCCACATGTGCACACACACCCACAATTTCATCCACGGTAAAATCTCAATCATTGTCTCCATTCTCTCTCTCTCTCTCTCTCTCTCTCTCTCTCTCACACACACACACACACACACACACACACACACTCATCCATCGTGGTGCTTCACTCAAACTGGTGAATGGGCTGAGGATGAGGCTTGCCTTCTGCTCTCTTCCAAGGAGAGCCGCTTTGAAACAACCCACCAGGACATTAGAACAAACCCGCTTTTGTTTTATCCAGCAGATGGCGCTGTGCACCACACTCTGCTGGGCCATCTACCGGTAACGTCGAGGGACTCGACAACCTCAGGGAGGTTGTTCCTCCAAAGCCTGGAGTTAGGGCGAGGCTCCACTCTGATCCACTCTCCTCTCCTCTGCAGTCTTATAGACATTATGCATCCACCACAGCCGTCAATGGATCCTAAAACGTATAAAAACTGCTTCCTGCTAATACATTCATTCAGGAACCTTCCAGTGAGTGTCCCCTGTGTGACAGGTGCAGTTCTCAGAGCTGGGGGTATGGGGGTGAGCGAAGCAGATGACTAAATGATGCCCACTGCCCGTGAGACGATGAAAACATACAAATAAATCTGTCACGTAACGTAATCTCAGTCATCAGTCGTACTCGGAAGAGAAAATAAGCAGGTTCTTTCAGTGGGCTGGTCTGAGAAAGCCTTTCTGTGGGGTGACAGGGGAGCAGAGGCCTGAATGATTCACAAAATGTGTCTCCAACCTCCAGGGCACCTGAGAATGACCTGAGGAGCTTTTCAGCACCCCTGAGGTGTGCTGACCTAATTGGTCAGGGCCAGGGTCGGGGCGCTGGGGGTTTGAACTCTCCCAGGTGGTCTTAATGTCCAGCCGGGGTTGAGAACCATTGACTCTCAATACCTCAGCAGAAAATCATGCCCCTTGGTAGAGTATTTTCCTGTAACTGAATGAAAAGGGTTCCATGATAGGACTCAGAAAGGTGTCAGCGACTCTTCTCGCTGCTGCCTCATGACATATGGCGGGCTGCATCCTGGAGGCCTTGGGTTGGGACTGGACCGGTGGTGACACTGTCCCAGGCGGCTCCCTGAAGTCCAGCCAAGCTGGGCGGCTGAGCTCGCTCGGCCAGCCAGAAAACACACCTGACCCTGCCAGGCCTCCGGGCCCGGGAATCATCTTAGAAAGGATCCCTCTCCTACCCCTATGTGAGTACACTTGGGTGCCCTACCTGGGAGCAGAGGACTTTCCTACCACCTGTCTGTCTTAAGGTAGGGAGCACGCTTTCTGCTGTCCAGGTGACCACCTTAAGCTGCTTCTCCTACAACTGCACCTCTCTGACCTTGTACCTAACTCCCTGCCTCTCCGCCTTCTGCTCTGGAATTCATCAAGAGTCTCAGGCTAAACACAGAGGACAAACCAGTGGCTGCCAGAGGGAAAGGGCGTGGGGAGTGGGCAAAATGGGTGAAGGGGAGAGGGAGATACAGGCTTCCAGTTAGGGAATGAATGAGTCACAGGAATAAAAGGCACAGCATAGGGAGTAAAGTCAGTGACACTGTAAGAGCATTGTATAGTGACAGGTGGTAGCTACAGTTCGGGGAGCATAGCCTAACTTACAAACTTGTTGAATCACTATGTTATACACCCGAAACTAATGTAACTTTCGGGTCAACCACACTCAAATAAATAAATAAATGGGGAGGGGGAATCTTTAAGGGAAAGGGGCTCTCGGGACTAGATTCTGGAACTATTGAGTGGGCCCAGGTGTGCTCTGGGAGCCTCATGGACTCCAGCCCTCAGCTGCTGACCCTGATTCTGTCTCGTTTGGGACACATGGGTCCCATCTCCACTGGTGCCCAACAGTGAGCTGTCTTGGAGAGCATTTCCTTGTTTCTCTTTCAGACAAGCTGGAGGTTGTCTTTCCCTCGTCTGAAATGCTGGCCAGGAATGGCTCGCCACATCCACCTTCCTGAGACTCGTGCTCCAGGGCAGATCTTGCCCTCAGACACTGAAGTGCTCAAGGAGGCGAGTGGAGGATCTAGGCTGAGAACAGACATACTAAAGAGAACCCTCGGGGCACCTGGGTGGCTCAGTCAGTTAAGCATCCGACTTCAGCCCGGGTCATGATCTCACGGCTCGTGGGTTTGAGCCCCGCTTCGGGCTCTGTGCTGACAGCTCAGAGCCTGGAGCCTGCTTCAGATTGTGTCTCCCTTTCTCTCTACCCCTGCCCATGCTCTCTCTCTCAAAAAATAAATAAACGTTAAAAAAGAGAGAGAGAGAGAGAAGAGAACCCTCTGTAATGAGATCTCCATGGTATTTGTCCTGGGGCCCAAGGCCACAGTTCTTTTTCTCTTTATTTTTAATCATAGAAAATTCAAAGCACACACAGGAGTAGAAAGAATTGTAAAGTGAAACCCCAGGGACCCCGTCATCCAGCTTCAACAGGTTGTCATCTGTCATTATAACTCTAGGAGCCGGGGATAGGGAAGTACAGTAGGTTTCAGATAACATGTCACGGTACCCATAAATATGTCAGAGGCACATCTTTAACAGATAGCATTTTCAACACGCTCACCGTGCATTTATCACCTAATGCCACAGTAGTTCATATTCATATTTCCCTGTTGTCTTTTTTTTTTTTTTTTTCAACTTTTGAGTGGGGATGTAGAGGGAAAGAGAGAGGGGAGACTCTTAAGCAGTTCCATGCTCAATTAGGAGCCCAACACAGGACTCACTCCCACGACCCTGGGATCATGACCTGACCCCAAATCAAGAGTCAGACGCTCAACTGACCGAGCCACCCAGGCTCCCTCCCTATTGTCTTGAAGGTCAGTTTGCTTAAACTGAGACCAAATTGTTCCTTGATACGGGCAAATATCGTATTCATTTTCCATTTAACCCACTTCCAACTCCCCAGTTCTTGTTGGGTGAGGAGCAGGAAGTTAGGTAAGAACATTGACAGTGACTTGAGAGGTTTAGAGGAAGGCAAGTGGCTTATGACTTAGGGTGGGATCTGGATGAGCCTTCTCTTCCCTGCTCTTTGAGGGAAAGACAAGCTTACTTGTTATGAGCCTTAAAATTCACAGTGATCTGTTAAGTACTCATCAAAAGCAAATAAGCATTATTACATAAATCCCCAACAGTATTTCGCTATATAAAAAAAAAAGATATTAGTTAAGCTCTATTCTCTGATGTGAAAAGTCAACTGAATCACTCAGATAATTCTTAAGAAATGCATTCAATGTTTAATGGCCTTGTTCTTAAAAGAGATACCCTCCCCCACCCAGTCAAACCACTCTTTTGAGTTTAGAAGTGTTATTTAACAAAAACAAAATCCACTGTTCTTCCTTCCCTCGGTCATTAGAAGATGGTCTTTAGCTCTTGGTTAGTTTTCATTCTTTTCCCTGGAAGATGTTCCCCTTAGAAAGGAAGGGAGAGTAAATCGAAGAGTGCAGTGCGTTAACAGGGATCTAGTCGAGGGTAGAATGCTAAATTGTAACTTCTCTCTGGGCAGAAGAAGATTTTGCTATATTTTATTTATTAGGTTGACTCCTTTGTTGATACAAATCCCATGAGATGTTGTAATCTCTTAGCTATGCTTTAGAGGAAGGTTTTAGTCTCCTTCTGCTACTGTAACACATTGGTCAAACTCGGTGGCTTAAAACAACACACATTTATCACGGTATGGTTCTAGAGATCAGAAATCTAAAATGAATTTTACAGCACTAAAATCAAGATGTCGGCAGGCCTGGTACTTTCTAGAAGCTCTAGCCGAAAATGCGTTCCTTGCCTCTCCCAGCTCCTAGAGTCCGCCCACATTCCCTGGCTCGTGCTCCCTTCCTCACATCACTCAGACCACTTGCTTCTGCATCACATCTCCTGCTACCCGCCCTGGTCTCCTGCCTTCCTACTATCAGGATCCTTGTGATCATGTTGGGCACCCACAGGTCATTAGGATGATCTCTCCATCTCAAAATCTTTCATTTAAACACATCTGCAAGGTCTGTTTTTTTTCCCATATATAGTAACATTTACAGGTTCAGGGGATCAGGATTTGGGCATTGCTTAAGGGAAGGAACGAGCTGTTGAAAATCCAGGCCTCATAAACCACCCCAGAACTCTCTCTTCTTTTAGTCTTCTTGGGGGTGGCCAGTTGACAGTCACATACACTGTACTCTGGGAAATCCAAAGCTGGTCATTTGTTGAAGGGTAGAAATTTGTGGTCCCCGAAGCAGACAATATGCATTTTCTCCCTTGTGAATCAAAATTGTTCAAAACTGTGAGTATCCATAGACAACTATTGAGATATCATCATCAAATAGCTTCAGTCTTGGACTTCTGTGGTTTCTATGGGGTTGTGCAAACATTAGGTACATTTGCCATCCCTCTCAAATCAGGGCAGGGTCTAGGACTGCTTTGACCGTGTCCAGGCCTTAGGAGTCAGACAGCTTTCACTTCCTGTCTCCCAGAACACTGGATCTGGAGGCCTAATCTTCCAGGTAAGAAGTCCAACAACCTTGCTGGGGAGATTGCATGGAGAGGTCTGGAGGTTGCTGGGAGAGGAAGAAAGCCACAGCCTCCCAGCTATCCCTGCCAGGGCACCATTTATGTGAGCAAGCTGTCGTGGATCTTCCAGACCAGCTCACTCCGGCTGAATACCACCGAATGACTCAGTCTACACCACAGGCAGAAGAACCACCTTATCAAGTCCTCTCTGAATTCCTGATCTACAAAATTGTGACATACAAGAAAGAGGTTGTAGTGTTAAACCTCTAGGTTTAAGACTGTTCTGCAACAATTTGATGACCAGACAGAATTTGGTGGCCACTACTCACACACGGTGTGCTAGTCACTCTCTAGAGGGTCTAAGGGTAGAAACGGAGGGGGCAGCCATCCCCAAATCCCAATCCACAGTATCATCAGAGAGTGTAGATTTGGACCTTTCCTGTCTACATAGTGAGAAACTGATGGATTGACTCATCTCCGAAGTGAGGATCATGGCAACAAAGAGTCAGAGTTTTTTTGGAGTGACAAATGGAATAAGAAGAGTTTTGTAATCTGAGAAGGCCTATCCGGATGTCGTACTTAGTAGTGGTAGTTATAGTAACGGTGTTACAGGAGAATTAAATGGAGAATAGTCATTCTCTGCTTGTTTAATATTGTCTCCAAGGGTGGGTGTTGATAACAGGTTTAGAGCAATATGATTTTGCATCATAACTCATTTTCACTGTTGAGAAGGAAGAAAAGGACAAGGGAAGAGGAAAACAAGTTATTATTTTTTTCCTCCCAGAGAGTTTGGGACCTAGAGTGTTACTTGCTAATGTATTACGTAATTGTAGATTATGTAATTTGTGGACACATGTATTCTCTTCCTGTCCTGAGCTGACCCTCTCCTCTCTTGCTTTCTCTGATCCCCATGCAATTTTCTGTGTATCCTGCCACTACAATAGAATGAAAATGTATTTTTTAGACCTCAGCTGAGCCTGTGACTGCTTATTTAAAACCAATTGCCCTTCAGAAGTTTGATCAAGCCTCGTATAAACAATGATTAAAGACCTGGAGTGGAATAAGTCTGCCTCTCCAGGGAAGACAGTTCGTGCAATCAAGGCATGAACTTGAGCCCAGAAAAGAGCCAGCACATGTAGTGCCTTTGCAGACATTTCAAGTTTAGTCTGTCCATACTGAGGTCTGCAAAAGATTAGAAGCTGGAATTCTAGGCCTGTCAGGAACCAGAGCCACACAGCCTCTGGGACCAGAGGCCTTTGGTCACAAGATACGGGAGCCTCTTCTCAAGCAACTGAGACAGAACATGCAAACGTGTATTTCTGTCTTGTAGGGTAAGATTCCTGGGCCGGATGTCCATTTTCAATTTTAAAAACTGGTTTAGAATTCTCCCTGTGTTCTTAGCCATAAGAAAGGCTTTGCTCACTGTTGACTAGCCTACCCTGATGGAAAACAAACAAAATGTTAGGTTTTGAAAACAATACAAATCAGACTTCCCTGCCGGACCACCCTGTTTAAGGACAGCAGGAGAGATCCAGGTGGCTTTTCTGTGCTTGAGGTTTTCACCTTTTCACTGTGAGAGTTGCTCTGAGTACGGTTAGCACAGCTCTTGTGAGGTCAGGGTCCCATCTTCCAAAGACAGGACCCCTTATTTTGAAAGAAACCGGCTGCATCCTAGGCCAGATATTGGAAGTCAGAGACCTGAGGGCATCCCACGGCCTGGAGAGAAGGGGAAATGGCCAATACTGTGTTTTCCCGGTGGTGAGCTGTGTGTGCTCAGGCGGAGAAAGGAATGAAAGTGTTCCTTTCTCCCGATAAGGTGAAATTTCTCCCGACCAAATTCCCTGACACCCAGTGATTATACCTCTGAAGCGGCCAAGCCCGCAGCACACAGGAAGCAACAGTGACGTGCCCTGGAGAAGACACAGGTGCTACTGAACGGAGACGGTGAGGGCGGAAGGAGGGGGTGGAAGCTCACCCCGGGGATCCAGCGGGAGCTGGGGACGCAGGGCTGCACACGGGCCAAAAGGAAGGGATTTGGGATGGGTACACTTGACTTTGCCATTGGCGTGTGCCTTGGGCAAGTCCTCTGACGACTCTAAATTACATTCCTCATTGGGAGAATGGGGATATCGTCTATTTCATGGATTCTGGGTGAGAGTGCCTGTTGCAGGTCATGTTCACGGCACAGGACGAGGGAAGAGTGGGGCTGTTGAAACATAAGAAACCGGTGAGACTGAAGTCATCGATACAAGTCATTCCCAGCTTGGGGGCAAGGACGGGGCTTCTGTGCAAGGCTTAGGGCCTCAGTCGGGATTGCTCTGGGATCCAAGGAGCTGGTGGTGAGTGGTCCTGAGTCTCTGCGGGGTCATTAACCTCTTCAGCTGTGCCACGAGGCAGGCAGGGCCTGGGACTCCAGGCCATAACAGAGCTGACACCCACGGCAGGCTGTGCATACTCTCCGTTCTTTTTATTTTAAAAAATTGTTTTAATGTTTATTTATTTTTGAAAGAGAGACAGAGTATGAGATGGGGAGGGGCAGAGAGAGAGGGAGACACAGAATCTGAAGCAGGCTCCAGGCTCTGAGTTGTCAGCACAGAGCCCGACACAGGGTTTGAACTCATGAACCGCAAGATCACGACCTAGGAGGAAGTTGGATGCTTAACTGACTGAGCCACCCTGCGGCCTCCATACCCTCAGTTCTTAATGAAGGCTTGTAGCAACCCACTCGTCTCAATTGCAGGTTATGCCGCTTTCCCAATCTTCATGTACCCATCTGGCAAGCTTTCTTTTTTTTTTTTTAATTTAATTTTTTAAATTTACATCCAGGTTAGTTAGCGTATAGTGCAATAATGATTTTAGGAGTAGAAGCCAGTGATTCATCCCCCACATATAACACCTAGGGCTCATCCCAACAAGTGTCCTCCTTAATGCCCCTTACCCATTTAGCCCAACCCCTCCAGCAACCCTTCCATCAACCCTCAGTTTGTTCTCTGCATTTAAGAGTCTCTTTATGTTTTGCCCCTCTCCCTGTTTTTATATTATTTTGCTTCCCTTCCCTTATTTTCATCTGTTTTGTATCTTCAACTCCACGTATGAATGAAGTCATATGATATTTGTCTTTCTCTGACTAATTTCGCTTAGCATAATACCCTCCATGTTGTTGCAAATGGCAAGATTGCATTCTTTTTGACTGCCAAGTAATAGTCCATTGTGTATATATATCACGTCTTCTTTATCCTTTCATCTGTCGATGGACATTTGGGGTCTTTCCATAATTTGGCTATTGTCAATAGTGCTGCTATAAACGTTGGGGTGCGGGTGCCCCTTCGAAACAGCATACCTGTCTGTATCCCTTGGATAAATACTTAGTAGTGCAATTGCTGGGTCCTAGGGTAGTCCTATTTTTAACTGTTTGAGGAACCTCCATACTGTTT
This sequence comes from Panthera uncia, assembly GCF_023721935.1. NCBI lineage: Eukaryota > Metazoa > Chordata > Mammalia > Carnivora > Felidae > Panthera > Panthera uncia. Next base: position 35,902,222 of record NC_064812.1, read on the forward strand.
TCCAGAGTGGCTGCACCAGTTTGCATTCCCACCAGCAATCCATCTGGCAAGGTTTCACCCATGAAGACTCACCCACTCTGATGAAAGTTGGACTTTAAATGAATATTTGGAAAGGGATTAGGTGGCAGGTCTTCATTTCCCATTCCTTTTTTGCAGCTGGTATTCCAAGTCACCAGTCACCAAAATAAACCTGCTTTTTTACTTTAAGCCAAAAATTTCTGTTGATAGACTGATGGTGTACAAATGGTGACCTTTCTGGATTTGCAGAATTCTTTGAATACATTATTTATTAGCTCACAGGTCCTGCATAGAGTTGTAAGATAGATGTCGAGAAGGCCAAAGAAGAAAATGCTAAAGGAAATTCTATTTGTGATAGGAGCTTCACAGGATTTCTAAATATGTTGTGAAACCTATATTTCGGCGTCTGCCTCCGCAATGGTCATGGATGTTAGGGTAAACAACTTGGCTTCACTTTTATCGTTTGGGGGGAAGTCTAGCTTATTCAGGGGGAAAAAGGGCAAATAGCAAGAAATAGTATCTTTGCAATAATGCCTTTTCCAAATGTTTTGCATTTGCTCACCCATGAGATAATCGTGACAACCTTGTGATGGAGCAGGAGTTAGGTATGGTGTCAACATTGACACCTGGCTGAACAAAGTCAGAGAGCTGTCTCTCTAGGGCCCTGGCAGAGGTCACAATGATAGTGACAGAGAAGGGTTGGAGCCAAGGTTTCCTGTCGGCCTATCTCTTACTGATGAAAGTTTTAAAAATGTTCTTTCTTTTATTATAAAAGTAATACAGGGGCGCCTGGGTGGCTCAGTCTGTTGGGCGTCCGACTTCAGCTCAGGTCATGATCTCACGGCTGATGGGTTCGAGCCCCGCATCGGGTTCTGTGCTGACAGCTCAGAGCCTGGAGCCGGCTTTGGATTCTGTGTCTCCCTCTCTCTCTGCCCCTCCCCTGCTCGCACTCTGTCTCTCTCTCTCTCTCTCTCAAAATAAATAAACATTAAAAAAAAATAAAATAAAAGTAATACGTACTCATGAAAAAATTAGAAAATAGAGAAAATTAGAGAACAAAAATTACTCCTAATTCTACCACTTCGACACCATTATTGTTAACATCTTTGATCCAGAAGATAAAGGACTTATGTGTGCTCCCCTCTACACGCTCAGGTATGTCGTGAATACCTGCTCTTGGCAATCTTACACTAATTGAACTGTCATACAGATCCTTGCTTGGCATTCAGAGAGACAAGTGGCTGTCCACCCAGTATGAGCTGAGCGGCACCAAAAGAGAGCCAGTTGTGCCCACTCCCTTCTTCTGGGACCATTATTAAGTCACTTCTTAGGCCAAGTAATCATGTCTCCAAAAAGCAGGTCCCTATTTGTTGCAACTAGGTCTTAGGAGATGAGTAACCCATTAGCATCCGTGAACAGAGACCGGTTTCTCAGATTAACTGGCTCAGAACAAGACTCTGATGGAAGGGAAGGATGGGTAATTGTTTGTTTTTTTAACAAATTAAATGCATTATTTACTTGTTTATTTTATTTTTATTTATTTTTATTTTTTAAATTTACATCCAAGTTAGTTAGCATATAGTGTAGCAATGATTTCAGGAGTAGATTCCTTAATGCCCCTTCCCCATTTAGCCCACCCCCCGTCCCACCACCCCTCCAGAAACCCTCTGTTTGTTCCATATTAAAATTTTTTTTTCAACTTTTTTTTTATTTATTTTTGGGACAGAGAGAGAGACAGAGCATGAACGGGGGAGGGGCAGAGAGAGAGGGAGACAGAGAATCGGAAACAGGCTCCAGGCTCCGAGCCATCAGCCCAGAGCCTGACGCGGGGCTCGAACTCAGGGACCGCGAGATCGTGACCTGGCTGAAGTCGGACGCTTAACCGACTGCACCACCCAGGTGCCCCTGTTTGTTCCATATTTAAGAGTCTCTTATGTTGTGTCCCCCTCCCTGTTTTTATATTGTTTTTGCTTCCATTCCCTTGTGTTCATCTGTTCTGTGTCTTAAAGTCCTCGTATGAGTGAAGTCATAGGATTTTTGTCTTCCTCTGACTAATTTCACTTAGCACGATACCCTCTAGTTCCATCCATGTAGTTGCAAATGGCAAGATTTCATTCTTTTTGATTGCTGAGTAATACTCCATTATACATATACCACATCCTCTTTATCCATTCTTCAGTCAATGGACATTTGGGCTCTTTCCATCCTTTGGCTATTGTCGATAGTGCTGCTATCAACATGGGGGTGCATGTGCCCCTTTGAAACAGCACACCTGTAGGATGGGTAATTGTTAAAACTAGTGTGAGGAGTGTTTTCAAAGCTATAACAGGGGCGGGTGGTCTCTCTGGTCGATGACACCTGACATTCTACTGCTGCTGTCATCCTCATATGACAGGACAGATGGTTTTCCAAAGATGGAGATATCTATCTCATACAGCATGTCCTTCTTACAGTGCGACTGACACCCAGTCACTGAGAGGTAGAGTCTGTTTTCCTTTCCCTTGAGTCTAGGCACGAGCCTGTGACTGTGCTGAGTACTGGGGAATGGCGGAAGTGAAACTGTGTGACTTAGGCTGCTAGATCCCAAGAAGGGTAAAGCTTCCACTTGGTGCTTGTCTTTCTCTCTCTCCTTCCCTTCCCCGCCATCTTCTCAACGTTCACTTCTGGAATCCAGCCACCATGCAGTGAGGAAGCCAAGACTAGTCCAAGTAGAGGGATCACATGGAGAGGAACTGAGACCTTCGGCCAACAGGCAGCACCGACCACCAGACACGCAAGTGAACGAGCCTTCAGAGGATCCCAGCTCTCAGCCTTCAAGGCTTCCAGCTGAGGCCCAGCACTGCGGAGCAGACACAGCAAGCTATCTCCATTCTGCCTCGGCTGGATTTCTGACCCACAGAATCCATAAGCGTGATGGGTAGCTGTTTATGCCACCGAATTGAGGGGGTAACTGTTACATAGCCATAGTACTGGCACATGCATCTAAATGAAGAAAGACACCTGCCCAAGAAATCAGATGCTCGCTTTGTAGAAACGTATCAGTGGCTTCTGACCCTCATGCTATAAACCCTGCAATCTAAGAGCGAAGACAAATGCCCCGCCCAAGTTCACCTTCCTTGCATCTTTACTTGACTAATTCTCCACTTCACCCCTTCCCCAGGTCAGAGGTGCTCTAGCCAAGGTTATCTGGGGACCATATGGTTCCTGTAGAATCCACCCTTTATCTCTCTCCTTCTAGTGTCTCCTCGGTGTGGAGGATGATAGAAATTTGGAGGAATGGGACACATAGGCTTGTACGAGGGGCAGCATGTCAGAGGTTAAGATGTACAGTCTTTAGACACATGCTCCCAAGAGTGTGTGGTCGCTGTCATGTCTAATATTTGTAACCCAGCCCAAAGTAGTGCATGTTCAAGATTTTTTAAAACATCCAAGTCATGCAGAGAGTGAGAAGTAAACGTTTTCCTATCCCCTCTTCCCACGCCAGCAGTGGGCGCAATTAGCCCTGGGTGGGACAGTGCTAGCACTGGGAACCATACCCGCTCGCTTCGAATCCCTGCTTTGTGAGGGGACTAGCTACGTGACTTGGGCCCCAGTTCCCTCATGTGTACAATGGGGGCAACTTATCCCCTAAGTCGTGAGTTGCTGTGAGAGTTACACGAGCTAATAGAAGTAAAGCACTTAGAACAGGGTCTGACGCACACAGTCCTACTCGGGATTAATCATTCCTACCATTACTGCTGCTGTTAGTATTATCATCATTCCTCGTAGGGTTTTCTGTGGCCTTAATGGGTTCAGGAGATGGAAGGTATTGGGAGGAACCTAGAGTTAGGGAGAAGGACTCCCAGACCATAGGGTGGCCGCTGTGGAATGTAGTGAACACCCTCCACGTCTCCTCACTGCAGCCCCTTCAAGGCTGGCTAAGCCCTGGACGCCTCCGCCAGGTGTCTCTAACCACACTTTCTAGTTGATGGTAGAGTAAGAGGCTAAAATGTTGCTACAGGAAAGGAGGGAGGCCCAAGCTGGCCCAATCCTGACAGTTTGGGAATCCTGAGAGGTTGTGAGATGAAAATGTATTCACCTGGCCCTTTTAAGCAAGGACTCCCTCCAGCTTTCATCTTTGGAATTCTGTGAGGTTGTCACACATCTGGTGCCTCCTGCCCCTACCCACATGGTTGTTGGAGGTGAGTGTTGCACGTGTAGGCATTTGGTAAATGTCGCCAAATGAATGTGCCTGTGATCTGTTCCCAAGTACCTGGCAGAGAGGGCAGAGTCTTCGGTTTTCTCCATGTAAGAGGCCTCAAGGGGCAGTCAGCCTGGGCCCACTGATAGATAAGTAATCTCATCTCTTGAGTGGAACATGGTTCGGGACCCAGAAATTTTCTTTTCTGTATCAGTTTGGATGCTTTTGGTAGCAAACAATAGAAAAACCTGACCAAAAGTAGCTTCAATATGAAGAAAAACTATTTCACCTGACCAGACGCAGAGGGAGGGAGGCCCTGGGTTGCTAGCTCTGGGACTGACAAGGGCATCAGGAACTCAGGACATTTTTCACCAAGGAAAACTTTCCCATGGTGCATCCCCTTCCCTCCGATTTTATCTTACATCTCATTGGTCAGAGGTGTGTCACATGACTATGCCCAACCCAGTCATTGGCAAGAGGAGTGGAGTTACTATGATTGTCTTAGACTAATTGGCATTCATCTGAAGACCTGTCCAAGCGGGCAGGCGTGGGGAAACGGGGCAGAAAGGCGTGCTGCAGACAAGTAGTGGATGACTTCGCTTTCTTATTCCAGAAAGCTCTCTTCAGTGGCACATGCAATTTAACAAGATAATATTCAACAGGATTAAGTGATGAGGATGGAAAAAACAAAAACGGAAACAAGGATACAGAAGATGAAGAGTGAAATACTATCGAGTAAAAAAATGCATGCCACAACATCCTCTAGGCTTGCTAAGTGTAGGCCATGCATGTGGGTTCAGTAGTCAATGCCAGGAGGGTTTGCCTAAAGTTGCAAATGGCGGCTTGTGGGCCAAATGTGGCCCACTGATATGTTGTTTGGGTCCTTCCAGTACTATTTGTTCATGTTTCAGTTGGATGGTCGCCAACCTTAACAAATTGAGACATTTCATATTGTTCGAAAGCATTTCTGGCTTCTCTTTAAAGAAAACAATCAGAAGACATGGAAGGTACAACAATGCTGGGCCTGCCTTCCCAGATGGCAGCATCAGCTGGAGCTGACAGCTCCCCTCTGAAGGACACACGTGCTCTCAGTTGTCACGTGGCCCACCCAGCCCACGATCCTCATGGGAAATGCCCCATGGGCCTTCAAGTGCGTGAGCCCAGAGTTCGTTGACAGGGTCCCTAGGATAGTAGCCAACCAGTTCCTCAGGAGAATGTGGGTATCCCAACCCTAAGCCTGGACCTCACACAGGGACCATTGGGATGGGATGAGCTCCCCCACCTCACCTCACTGCAGAGCCCTGGAAAACTCTCACAGACTGTTTCTTATTCAGGCTTTCTACACAAACCAGGGGGCAAAGATGGGGGTGGGGGGCACACGGACAGATAAGGAGAGGGGCAGGGACGCGTTCCACCACGTAGGGATAACTTTCCAAAAGAAAGCTTCCAAAGGTGCTTCCCGTTTGAAGAGGGCTGGACTGAGGGCAGAAGAAGAATCTGTCTCAATAGTTTTGAGATTAAAGGGAATAGGAAGAGGTTTGGCATGAAGACCGGATTTGGAGAATGATTCTCACTGTAGAACAGTTTTACAATCTGTCTCTATTTGGAACCTCTGATAGTTCCCTCCAGAGTTAAAGAGGCCTTAGATTCTAAGGCAAGAATTTTTCAGTCATGTTACTGCAAATGTGAAACTCTTTCTCCAGAAACAGGTAAACAGGTCCCCAAGCAGATGCGCACACAGATGGGGCTTATCTGATTTCCTGTCCATCCATGCCCACACACTGCAGGCTCTCTGGAAAGGTTAGATAATGACAGTGACTCAAGAAGCCAAGAATGTGAATTATGTGACATGCAGCCCGGATCTGGCCCATATATGGTTATTGTTCAACCCACCAGAGCAGCCTGGAAATGAGCCGCCATGTTGCGTTTTTTTTTTTTTTTTTTTTTTTTTTTGGTGTTTTTTTATTTTTGAGACAGAGAGAGACAGAGCATGAACGGGGGAGGGGCAGAGAGAGAGGGAGACACAGAATCGGAAGCAGGCTCCAGGCTCTGAGCCGTCAACCCAGAGCCCGACGCGGGGCTCGAACTCACGGACCGCGAGATCGTGACCTGAGCTGAAGTCGGACGCTCAACCGACTGAGCCACCCAGGCACCCCCATCTTGCTTTTAAAAAGGGGGAGTTTTGCAACACATTTGCATCTGTGTAATAAACAGTTTGTTGGAGAGAGAGGCAGAGAGATAGAGACAGACAAGAGAGATTAGACCGAACCAAAAACCTGCTTTTGACTCCCTGCAGCATGCACGCACCGCATTACCACTTACCCCCCAATCTGTGCTACCTGGTCTCCATCAGAATGGTAAAGGCCTGCAGTGGAACCAGAGCAGGAAACCAGAGCTAGGACGTTAGCTAAAGCAACTGGAAATCCATTATAGCATTATATGCTTCACTGAGCTCTTTAACCACAGAGAAGCAAGCACAGGATCTACCGCCATGATGTGACAAATGGGGACAGCTGCTGTCCACCTAGACCTCAAGGGCAGGGAGACCAGGGCCTGAACTGCTGCTGGGATCTAGCGGGTCAAGGAGAGGAAAGAACAGAGACACTCAGAAGAGCTTAAGTGGATGTGGCCACACCCATTTTAGCAAGATTTGGCCAGGATTGAGCCCCTTGAGGAAGAGGAAAAGTTCACATCGTGTGGAGATAGCAGACGACCAGAGACCTGGGGCTCTGGAGAGAGACAGCTTGGCTTTGAAACATGGCTTTGCCCTGTATGATCTTGTACCACCCATTCGGCCACCCTTTGCCTCGGTTTCCCTACCTTTGAAATGGGTATGAGACTAGCCCCTTAGAGGAACAACGAAGAATTGTTATGAAGACAAAATGAGATTATATAGGTAAATCTGGACCCAGTGCTGGACACAGAGTACTCATATAATGTTGGTTTATTCCTAGCCCCCTCCCAAAAAATCTGACTGAAATTGCCATATAAAATACAAAATTTATCCCTGACTACATTCAGAAAAAAACAAGAGGTCAAATGAGGGAATACCCTTGACATAGCTTGATAGACTGCAACTCAAATTTCAGAGTTCACTAATGCGATTTCAAAGAGGCCTAGCATTTTTCAGCAGAGGAGGGAAAAATCAAGTTAGAAAGTGTTCATTCCACTTCCACCATGTGCCTATCACTACAGGGGGAAAAGGGTAGAATAATAATTACACAATTAGTACCGATTTGCATACCAAGTACTGCCTACGAATGATCTGTGTTCTACGCTATCCTTCAAGCTCGAGATCATCCCTACTTTAAAAATGAGGAAATGGCGACACAGAGAGGTTAGGCAACTTGGCTAAGGTCACACGATCTGGGATTGGAACTCGGGTCTGTGGGCTGCCACTGGTGAGGGTGATGTTAATTACCGAGTGCCTTCTGGATGCCAGGCAATGTGCCGACCTCTCCTTCCATTGTTTCGTTTACTCTTTTCACACCGCTGCAGTGGGGCAGATATTAGGGACAACTATTATGCCCATTGTACAGATGGGGAAAGATTAAGTGACGAAGGGTCACAGTCACATAGAGGAAGTGTCAGGTGTCTGCCCTAGGTCACGGTGGCCCAAAGCCCAAGCACTTACCTGTCGCCATACTGCATCCTCTGTCTCAACAACAGCAAGAGGCACAACCGGTCACAACACAAAACTCTGCATAATTACAAGGGCCCTCGGTTTGTGTGAACAGCCTGACTTTGGGAAGAGATTTTAATTTTTTTTCTCAGCACTACAAATGGTTATTAGCAAACACTCTCTCCTAGGAAGATGTATTCAACGTGCCTGCCAAGGAGGTCGTTCTCAACCTCTCATGGTGACCTAATAAACTCAAGGTCATGGGAAACCTCGTCTCTAAGAACATGTGGCTGAAAGAACAGGAGGTACTAAAGTAGCTTGGATGTAGCTTGAACTTTACCGAGAGAACACTTGAGTGATTTTATATGAACTAATTACAAGACCTAAGAGCATCCTGAGGGGTGCCAGCCTTATTTATAATTAACGCAGGTAAGTCTATGATTTGTGAGTCCTATCTTTTATGGACAGCATCAGTGAATCATCCTCCAACTACACAGCTTTTTTCCACAGACCCAGGGGAAAGGGAATTTTCAACAACCGGGATTTTCACCCTACCTCTTCCACACCCCTTCTTCTTATCAATCCCCAACCCTTGTTTTTTAAGAAATCAAAACACTTTTTAATTCTTTAAAGAGAAAGGTATGATTGACCCCTAATGTGTGCTATCCGATATGATAGTCACAAGCTACATGTGGCTAGTAAAGTATAAGTTAGTTAAAATTGAGTAAACTTGAAAATTCAGCCTATCAGCCACACTAGCCACATTTCAAATGCTTCATAGCCATCCATGGCCAGTGACGCTCGCTATGGACAGCAAAGATCTAGAACATTCCCATCGCGCAGGAAGCTCTATTGAATAGTCCTGATCTACAAGCTCCAATGTGAGGCGTAGGGCTTCTCCTCGGGTGACTGTTTTTGCTTGGGCTTCCCCGGAAGCAGACTGGGGGGCAAGTAGTTTATCTGAGAAGTACAGGGAGCGCCGGCAGGGAAGCGACCCAGAGAGAGGGGCAGGCAGCGAATCACCTGCTTAAATGTGTGGCGGAACTGAGAGATGGTATAAAATAACACATCTCCAAATTATCCTTTCCAAAGAGAGGGGGCTGGGGCATTTGTACACCACTCCAGAGAACTGCTTCCAAGGCTCAGAGTTTCCTAACGCTTTTTTTTTTTTAAGGAAAAATTCCATAATGTTTGTTTCTTTTTGAGAGACAGAGAGAGTCAAAGCGTGAGTGGGGGGAGGGGCAGACAGAGAAGGAGGCACAGAATCTGAAGCATGCTCCAGGCTCTGAGCTGTCAGCACAGAGCCCGACATGGGGCTTGAACTCACAAACTGTGAGATCATAACTTGAGCTGAAGTCGCACGTTTAACTGACTGAGCCACCCAGAAGCCCCGTTTCCTAGCACTTCTGATCTACGTGCAGGTGGGCAGAGATTTCGGAGGTTGGGCAGGAGTGGGAGGTGAAGCCCCTAAGTTCAGAGGCAGAGACTTGCAGTGGATGTTAACAAGAGCCCCCAAATTCTGAGAGGTAATGGATGTGGCACAACACTGACTGCTATACGAATGCTTAAGGGTCACGCCCTTCCCAGAATTTTGCCTAGAACATTACATCCATGACACTTCCCTAATGTTGGCACTGAAGGTCTCACATCCTGGGAAATTCCTCAGTCCCAGGAAAACTGGGACAGTTGGTGCCTTAGTCCATTCAGGCTGCTCAAACAAAATACCACAGCCTGGGTGGCTTATACACAACAGAAACTTCTCATAATTTTATTTTTATTTTTTTAATTTTTTTTTCAAATGTATTTTGTTTTTTAATTTTTTTTTTTTTAACGTTTATTTATTTTAGAGACAGAGCACAAGCAGGGTCAGGGCAGAGCGAGAGGGAGACAGAATCTGAAACAGGCTCCAGGCTCTGAGCTGTCAGCGCAGAGCCCGACGCGGGGCTTGAACTCACGGACCGTGAGATCATGACCTGAGCCGAAGCCGGAGCCTCAACCGACTGAGCCACCCAGGCGCCCCAAACTTCTCATAATTTTAGAAGCTGAAAGCCCAAGACCAGGGTGGCAGCATGGTCAGGTGAGGGCCCTCTTCCAGGTCACAGACTTCTTGTATCCTCACATGGCACAAGGGGGCTTGGGAGCTCTCTCGTCAGGTCTCTTTTATAAGAACACTAGTTGCATTCGTGAGGGTGCTAGTCTCATGGCCTAAGTACCTCCCAAAGGCCCCACCTCCAAATACCATCTCATTGCAGATTAGGATTTCAACATATCAATTTGGGGGTAACACAACCTATCAGACCATAGCACGTGGTCACCCCAAATTTAGCAGACGCGATTGAATGGTGGCAGGGTGTTCAGGAAGAGGGGGGAATCAAGAATGAAAGACCCATTTCAGATCTGATTAACCGTGGGGGCTGCCAGCACCTGTGAAAAGGAACAAAGGGGAAGCTGGTTTTGAAGATACGATGGTGCCATCAGTTTGGGACAGATGGCATGGGAGGTGTCTTTGGGACATATAGGTAGAGGAAACTGGGCGTGGCGAACGTCACCCTGGGAAAGAAATAGCTCCATCTGCTATGACCAGGAATCCTTCCTGATGAGCACTTTGCTTTCCTTTGATCCCAAACCACATATTTGTCTAGAATACCAATTTAAAACTTTGTGACCGTCGCCTGAAATGGTTTTGAAGGCCACTCTGGCACTCAGAAAGCAGTATGCCATGAATGTCTAGGATTTGTTCCTCGATGCAGCCGTCTGTCACCTAGCAGGGGACAGGCAGGGATCTGAGCGCAGGGAAGGTCTGATGGCCACTGTCAGTAAAGTGGCAAATACAAGTGTCCTTGCATGAGGGAACCACACCAGGTGGTGGGAGGTTGTACCCACGGCCAAAGGGTGGGATGGGAGCGGATACCTGGGAGGTGGGAGGAAGGCTCTACGAGCAGGGAGGGCTTGGAGAAAAAGAATGAAAATCGTTTGGTACCAAGCTTGGCAGGTATATGAGAGGCCTTAACACTCAAGCCCCCCCTTCACTGACTTGCCCAAGACAGACTCTGGTGGCTCTGGTTAACCTCCCCTCTCCCCCCACCTCCCACCCCCTTTGCTTTGATACATTTTCTCCATGGTAACTGCTCCCGTTTTCTAACAACTCTGACATTCTTTGTTTGGCTTTCTGGGCACCCTTAAACCAGCCAGGGCGATACACTCATTGTTGTTAACACAGTAGATCACCTTCTACCACCTCACACTTACTACCTTGCTTGATCCCCACAATCACCTGGCAGATGAGGACTTTCGTCGCCGGCTCCGTTTTTACGAAAGATGAAATTGAAGCACAGGGAGATTTACGCAACTTGCCAGAGTCACTTAGCTGGCAAGTGGTAGAGCTGGTGTGTGACCAACATGATGTCAGTGACTAGGCAGCTGGAGAGAGGTGTCCCAGCGCGGGCCCTCAGCCCTGCAGCCCTCTCCTTCCCAGCCTGCAGATCCCGGAGAACAGCCTCTGCCCTCCCACTGCACGGCTCTGCTTCCCTAGCTCTAGCTGATGCCCGCGGTCCCCTGCCTTTCCCACCGCTCTCCTGGGCTTCTTCTTCATCCCACATTTATTTTATCTTATTTTTAAGTTTATCTACTTGAGAGAGAGAGATACGGTGCCTGTGGGGGGGGGGGGGGGGGGGGGGGGGGTGGGGCAGAGAGAAAGGGAGAGAGAGAATCCCAAGCAGGCTCCACCCTGTCAGTGTAGAGCCCAACGTGAGGCTCAAACCCGTGAACCATGAGCTCACAGCCAGAGCCGAAATCAAGAGTCGGACGCTTAATCCCAGACGCACCTCACCCCACAATATCATATTAATGATTGAACAGATCAATACCTTTACTCCTCTCCTTCAGAAAGCATAGTCCTTTTTAGGCAGCTATGTACTGTGCTACATCCTAACCTGGGTTGGGAGTCAGGGACCTGAATTTGACACAAAGCATTGTCTTTTTTCTGTGTGTTTCTGGTTGCTTCCCATCATTGGGTCCCCCTGGCTTCCCACATCTAAACAATTAGTTGTTAACTTGGTTGGTGTTTTTCGGCACAGACAAAGGGATATCAGAACCATGGGGTGTAGGGGGTTCGGGACTGCTTCTAGCTGTGTCGTTCAGGCTGTCCTTGGTCACCTTTATCAAAATGTATCTGCCCTGTGTTGCCTTTCCCCCAGACCTCCGCCTTCTAGATGACAGAAAGCAAACCTGACAGGTACCTCCCCCAACCCTCTGTGATTCCAAATGTGACCCCCCCCCCTACCCTGCCCCCAGTTAGAATCACCGCTTTAGAAGGGTTCCTCCTCCTGATCGAAGTGTGTTTCATCCTGTTAGAGGGCTGGGTGGAAAAAAAGATTGTGAATCGCTCACGGTTCCAGATGATCTTTCAGATCCATGGCAGTGCTTACACTCCACGAGACTATGATTCTGATAAAACGCTAGTGTGAACACCTAAGTCACCTCCCTGTGGTTTATGCCGCAGAGCAGAGGAAAAGATAATTAGCCTCAAAACACAATGGAAGGGGTGGAGTAGTGGAGGCGGGGCCGATAAGCCAGTCGGTCACACTGTGAGGCACAGAAATGTTCGGCATAGTAGGTCATCAAGAACTGCCCTGGGTTGTCTGGGGGAGGTGGGGAGGCTCACCCCTGTAGAGAGAGGTCTCAAGACTCACATGAGAACTCCAAGCTGCTCTGTCCTGGGAACTCTGCTCAGTTAAATCTCTGCAGAAGGGGCTATCCACTCTATTCCTCACATCACTGATGAAATCTGTCTGTCCTGTTCTCAGTGCTATGGGTTAAGTCAACATAAGCATTTACTGAGCCTAGGATTGGGGCCAGATGGGGAGCAGGGGAGGAGGGGGCAAAACCCAAATAAGCTTTAGGCTCTGCTCTCAGGAGGTCTCAGTCCAGCCTCCTCCCTTAATAAGGGGAGAAGGGGAAGCTTGGGGAACGAACTAAAAATAAGGCCCTATCCTCGTTTATTCATTCACAAGATTCTTCCGGGTGATGAGCACACCTGGAGTGCTGACAGTTTTCTGAAGGGAGTGAGGCCAGGGTGTTGTCCTCTGCCCCACGCCAGGCCTTCCCTGCTTCCCCCAGGCCTGGCAGATGGTCCATTCCAGTCCACCGGCCCAGGCGATGACCCACTTCCCGGGCGTTTGGACAGTTGTGCTCAGACCTGAATTCTTCCAGCTCCCCTGGAAACTCAGAATCTGGGCTGCCATCCCCACGAAAAGATAAACACACCAGCTTCACGCTTCTGCCTAAATGATATTTCTACAAAATTTCTAACACAACAGGGTTTTTCTATTACCATAGTAACTCCTGCGTGTGAACAGCAGACTCCAGAGAGAAGAGAATAAAAATGCAGAGGAACCCAGGCTTCAAAATGGTACCTGGGGAAAGGGGCAGGCAGGTGAGGCTGGCCAGCCACAGGCCTGGCCCTGCGGGGGAGCCTGTGGTCTCCATCTGGCCTGATCCAGGCCGTCAGGGCCGGAGGGATCTGTGATTCCTTTTGCAGCTATTTTTGCCCATAAGTTACAGTATCTGGAGGCCCAAGGACACTGACATTGCCCTGGTTTTCATTTGGTTGACACAGGACTTTCTTCTTCTTTCTTTTCTTTTCTTTTTCTTTTCGTTTCGTTTCTTTTTTCTTGCTTGCTTGCTTGCTTTCTTGCTTGCATTCTTTCTTTCTTAGGAGATCTAGGGGAAGATACTTTTGTTTGTACATGGTGTCATTCTGTGGCATAGTTTGAAAGAGACAGGATGCAAACAAGGCTGAACACGATATGGGTACGGAATCAAAGAGCCGGAAAGGAAGAGCTGCCATGCCCCAAAGCTGAAAGCGCTCTGTCCCCCCTCACCAGGGTGGCCAGCCCTTTGGTCTTTGTCCCTTCTGGGTCACAAGGCCATGGGTACAAAGAGCCTCCATTCAGGCTTCCCCAACAAGAGCGACAAGCCAGCAGTATCTCCCGTCTCCGAGTTAGGCAGGGTATTATAAGGTGCATCTGCCCATCAAACATTCCAGGTCTACAGGAAGTGGCCTACAGCCTGAGTTGAGGGGAAATGGATAAAGACAACGGCATAACTGACGTCATGCAGGCAAACTGCTGACCACAGTGCCTAGACTTGGAGCTAACAGGTTTGCCGCTTTAAAATATGCAGCGGGAGGATTGTTCCCAGGGTCCCTGCATCTGAGAAGCAGTGGGCTTCCTCCTAGGGTCACAGTTTGTGAAACAGGTCCTGATTCCTGAGACAAGAATTATCGTTGAACTTTTGGAGAATGTTGCCTCCGCGCGTGTGTGTGTGTGTGTATGACTCAGATACACGGACACAAACTTTTCAAAATGCTTAAATCTCTAAGTGACGTAGATGGCGACACTCCTCTGTGTTACGCATTCCTCTAGACACCAGGGCGGGAAACACGTAAAGGACTTAAGTTTCAGTAACAACAAACCGCGGAGCACTAGGAAGGCGCCATGTCTCATCGCCGGGCCTTCACAGGCGCTGGCCTCTCTTCCCAGATCCCTTCCCCACACTCTCCTGTGCATCTGTCAGTGGCACTCTGAACATCCTCTCGTGCTAAGGGCTTCCCTAACCTAGCTTGGTTAGGAGCTTAGCCTAAAAGAAGATGCGCCATTTCCTGCCTGCGATTTGACTAAGCTGCCACCGGGGCATGGAGGTACCTCTGCTAGAGCTTGGCAGACCAGAACAGCTGCAAAGGCGAAAACACCAACCATCATCCCTTATCAGACACTTCCTGGGGGCAGGGTCTCTGCCCCGGGCGAGGTGGTTTCATATCTCATTTAAATTCTCCCACGGGTGGGTGTCTTCGCGTGTCCAGCTTACAGATCAAGAAACTGAGGCTCAGCAGGGTAAAAAAAAAAAAAAAAAACTTCCCTAAATGGGGATGGGACGTACAGCACAGTGAGTATAGTTAACAAGACTGTGTCACATATTTGAAAGCGACGAAGAGAGTAGAACTTAAAGGTTTTGGTCACAAGAAAAAAAAATGTGTGACTCTGTGAGGTGATGGATGTTAGCTTATTGTGGTGATCATGTTGCAGCATATACGTATCATTGGGTCATTACTTTGTACACCTGAAACTAGTGTACTGTTATATGTCAATAACACCTCAATCAAACAGAGAGATCGGTACTCCTATTTAAATTGTAGTAGTGTAACAGTGAATGAAACAAGGTTGTATCACTTTTTTAAAAGGTTTCTTAAGTAGGAGCACCTGCCTGAGTGGCTCAGTCGGTTAGGCGTCTGACTTCAGCTCAGGTCATGATGTGACAGTTTGTGAGTTCAAGCCCTGCATGGGGCTCTGTGCTGACGGCTCAGATTCTGTGTGACCCTCTCTCTCTGCCCCTCCCCTGCTCGTGCTCTCTCTCTCTCTCACTCTCTCTCAAAAATAAATAAACACTAAAAACATTTTTTTAAATAAATAAATAATAAAAAGTTTCTTAAGTCAAACAACTATTAAAGGGCAAAGCAGGTGTTTAAACACAGGACTCGGGCCAGTGCCCATGATCTTTACCACCGTACTAAGTGGCTTCCCTTACACGTTCCCAGGCTTTCTGTGGTGCTTTCTTCACCCACGTGTGTAGACAAAGATTCTAAAACAAAGCAATGTGGCCATTTTGTGCCGATAGCTTCCTGCCTCCTTTGTAAGCCTTCGTCCGAATCCTGGCAGCAACAAATCAAGAGCTAAATTCTGAAGAAGCAATGCCCAGGCATCACTGGCCCATGCAAAGATCTGGGCAATTGGCCCAGGGAAGGTGTGTGCTTTGTTTGGGGTAGGTCAGCATTTCTATTCATGCTCCATTGATTTCTAGACAAAATTTATGTAAGTCCTAAAAGCTGGAAGCTCTGCCTTGGATTTAACCCCCACACAGTCTCTTCTTTCTGATTTGTTTTAAAGATATAAATAAATGTTTTTAATTTTATTTTTTAATTAAAAAAAAATTTTTTTTGAGTTTACTGGCTTATTTGAAGCAAGAGAGAAAGAGAGAGAGAACACAAGCAGGGGAGGGGCAGAGAGAAGGAGAGACAGAATTCCAAGCAGGATCTGCACTGTCAGCACAGAGCCTGATGCGGGGCTCGAACCCACCAACCGCAAGATCATGACCTGAGCTGAGATCAAGTCGGACGCTTAACCAACTGAGTCACCCGGGTGCCCCAATTTTATTTTTTTATTAAGATTTTTATTTTAATTACAGTATTAACACGGTGTTATATTAGTTTCAGGTGTACAATATAGTAATTTAACAATTCCATATATTACTCAGTGCCCATGATGATAAGTGTACTGTTTAATCCTCATCACCTATTTCACCCATCCCCCTACCCACCTCCCCTCTGGCAACCATCAGTTTGTTGTCTATAGTTAAGGGTCTGTTTCTTGGTTTGTCTCTCTTTTTTCCCCCTTTTGCTCTTATGTTTTGTTTTTAAATTCCATGTATGAGTGAAATCATAAGGTATTGGTCTTTCTCTGACCTACTTTGCTTCACATTATACCCTAGCTCCATCCGTGCCATTACAAATGGCAAGATTTCATTACTTTTTATGGCTGAATAATATTCCACTGTGTGTATATACGCCACATCTTCTTTATCCGCTTATCAAATGATGGACGCTTGGGCTGCTTTCATAATTTGGAAATTGTAAATAATGCTGCAGTAAAGACAGGGGTGCATGTATCCCTTTGAATTAGTGTTTTTGTATTTCTTGGGTAAATGCCCAATAGTGTAATTACTGGATCATAGAGTAGTTCTATTTTTAACTTTTTGAGGAAGCTCCATACCGTTTTCTAGAGTGGCTGCATCAGTTTGCATTCCCACCAGTAGTGCACAAGGGTTCCTTTTTCTCCACATCTTCGCCAACACGATTTTTCTTCTATTTTTTTTTATTTTAGCCATTCTGACAGGTGTGAGGTGATATCTCATTGTAGTTTTGATTTGCATTTCCCTAATGATGAGTGATGTTGAGCATCTTTTCATGTGTCTGTTAGCCATCTGTATATCTTTTTTTGGAGGAATGTCTATTCATGTCTTCTGCCCACTTTTAATTAGATTATTCATTTTGGGGGGTATTGAATTGTATCAGTTTTTATATATTTTGAATACTAACCCTTTATTGGATATGTCATTTGCAAATTCAGTAGGTTGCTTTTTGATTTTGTTGTTGACGTTTCCTTCACTGTGCAAAAACTTTTTATTTTGATGTAGTCCCTATAGTTTATTTTTGCTTTTATTTCCCTTGTTTCACAGACCTATCTAGAAAAATGTTGCTATGGCCAATGTCAACGACATTACTGCCAATGCCCCCTTCCAGGATTTTTATGGTTTGGGGTCTCACATTTAGGTCTTCAATCTATTTCGAGTTTATTTTTGTGCTTGGTGTAAGAAAGTGGTCCAGTTGCATCATTTTGGATGTTGCTGTCCAGTTTTCCCAACACCATTTGTTGAAGAGACTGTTTTTCCCATTGTATTTTCTTTCCTCCTTTGTCGAGGATTAATTGACCGTAAAATTGTGGCTTTATTTCTGGGTTTTCAATTCTATTTTATTCTTATTCCATTGCTCTATGTGTCTATTTTTGTGCCATTTTTTTTACTAAGGATAAAATTCACTTTTTTGTAAAAAATGTAATGTTTATCATAGAAAATCAAACTAGGTTTAATCGAATGTATCAACAAGAGCATAATATACTGTCGTAAGCAAGGATTTCCAACCTGCTGCGTAACTAAATAAGAAGTCAGTTAAACACTTGGTTTAGCGAAGGGCAAACACGAGTCACTGCCACCTCATCCCATACTTCCGTGCTGGTTCTCATTTAAGGAAAACACACAGTGGTCTCCCTGGCTCTTCCTGTTAGAAATGCATTGGAAAGTGACAAGCCCAGGGAAGAAGAGAAGAAGCTGTATAGCAAGTTAGAGCTGAAGTCAAAACTTCATGGAAGTAGCTTCCATTGCCTTGGGGGAAGTGGAAGGGACGTTTGTTATATGTTCACCAGGTCTACATGGAAGACGGTTTGATCACAAAACAGCCCAGGGTTAAGATTTCATTTGTGGGGCATGGGAAACATGGCCATGTCCTAATTCTTTCTTGGGGTCTCAAAGTGTCTCTGGTCATGTACCCATGTTTAGGGGCGAAGGATATGTTAATGCTGTGCCCCAGGCCCTCCACAGATGCCACGGTGGCTCCTGCCTTGAGATGACTAAAAGGATGGCCCTCCTTTCCTTAGACAGACTGGCTCGGCGTCAGAAGTAGAGGCAGGGAGGTATTGTCAACTGCAATGAGTCGAGTCCACAGTTTATCCCACAATGGATGCATTCGGCTTTTTTAGAACCTCGATGAGATTTTCGGTGATAGTCAATCACCTATGAGATATTTTCGCCTCTAGGAGACGTTTCTTACAAGTCTCTCTTGGGTTTGACTCAGTTGGTTGAAAGCTTCTCTATTGTTCTTGAAGACAAATGCAGTTCCTTTTAAGTTATAAACCAGCACTTAGGTCCTATAGTTTAATATGTCTTCATACCACCCCCGTTTGGAGCCTCCATGGAGACGGATGCATTGCACTGCTGCATGGAATATTCCATCTCAACCAGTTGGCAGCCCCCAATACTCAGTCCGTGAAACACAGTCATAAAGTTCCTGGGCAGTAGATTAGACACTTTTGTTTACCTCATACTTGATTGGGAAGTTATTGCGGTCTCAACATTTTGATAATTACTGGTAGAGGCCCAAATCCTTTCATGAACAGGAGGCAGGCTGAGAAGTCTTCTTTCTGATTTTTGAGGCTTAAAATTCTTCTTTCATTCAAATTTGTGTTTCTGATGTGGATGCGTCAAGGCCGATTTGAAAATGTCAGATGCTGTTCATCACAGAGAGAAGCCAAAGGAACCCATCTGAGGCACTGGATGTGTATAACTTTGGAAGATGGTGCCTTTTCTACCTAATGCAACGGAGGAATGTCATTCTGAGTGGTGCCTTTGTTGCTTCTCACCCCCAGGCCACCACACACACACTGGTGAAGGGACAGCCAGAGGTAATATGGCATGGTGGTGAAGAGCAGGCCTTTGAAAAGACTTGCCTCCCCAGCTTGCCACTTGTGTGAGCCTGAGTGCCTCCATTTCGAGTCTCAAATTCCTCATCTGTAAAATGGGGACACCAATGCTCCTCTCAAACAGATGTTGAGGGAATCAAATAACATCGTGTATATAAATCATTCAACAGCAATACCTAGAACACAATGAATACTATAGTTTGGCAAACAAATCTAATGGACTTCATATTGGCCAATGAGGGAGGTTTAGTTCTAGTCAGGTTCCTTTGATTCACTTCAAATTCCCTTTTGACAAGAAACTTCCTATGCCAAAATATGACTTACATTTTTCTAGAGGTAGGAACTACATAGAGATGAGGTCCCACATGAGTGCAGAGAGTAGGAGCAAAGGAGAGGAAAAGAGAATAATGGGTAGAGTGGTCAGAATTCCACATGGCCCCCAAGATTCCCACCCCCCTGGTATATATTCTCTGTCTAATCCCCTTCTCTTATATGAAGAGGACTTGGGAATGGGATGGGATAGTCATGCCTGTGATTCCTTTGTGTTACATACAACTTCCATCTTAGCTGGACTGGTAAGAAAGATTTGTCCCACTGGCCTCGAAGAGGGAAACAAATTGCCATGTTGAGAACTGCTTATGGGGGCACATGACAAGGACCCGGGGAGACCTCCAGGAGCTGAGAGCTTCTTTGGCTGATGGCTGGCAAGAAAGCAGAAACCTCAGTCCTAAAAGACCCAGTACTGATTTCTGCCAACTAACTGAACTTGGAAGTGGCCCCTGAGCTCCAGCTGAGATCACACGCAGCTGATGTCTTGATTTCAGCCTGGTGGGACCCTGAACAGAGAGCACATCTACACCTGGACTTCGGACCCTACTGGAGATTCTGAGATAATGAATGCGTGTGGCTGTAGGCTGCTATATTTATGCTAGTTTGTTATGTAGCGTTGAAATCTCTACAGAAAGAAAAGGCAATGATTAGAGAAATTTCTTCTTGCCCCTTCTGCTTCTCCCACAAGTAGAGAGGGACCTTAGAGAAGGCATGGAAGAGGTGCCCAAGGTTAAGAGTCTTCCAGCTTTTGGCACACAGGGCCCTCCACACCTCTGGTCCTTCTCTTGCATTTGGGCCTCCCTGCCTCCAGTCTCTAGTTCAGCTCCCATGTTGCTGCCAGGTTTTTCTAAAGTAGAAATCAGATCACATTACTCCCCCATAAACGCTTCAGCGGGTTCCCCATCGCCCACAAGTTGGAGCAACTCTCAAGGGCTGCAAGGCTTCTGGCTCCATTACTGAGGAACGATTTGGGCACTTACAGAACATCCAACTAACAGAGGCTTCCACAAGCAAAGACCTTTCATGACCTCACCTAGGAGAGGTCTAGAAGCAGGCCATCAGAGTGGGAGCAACAGCTCACCCTCATCAAGACTCATTCTTCCACCTTCCCTCTACATCCTCCTGACTTAGCACGTGGGTTTGCCAGCTCGAAGGTGCACGCGTATTGCTGGCACTCGGCGTCTGCATTCCCGGAAGCAGCCAGACCCGCGCAAAGCGCCCGAGCGGCCCGAATGGACTCCTGCCTCGGGGGGGCGGAGCACGTTTCTGCCGCAAAGCCCCACCCACACGAGCTTATGTGTCATTGGCCAGGACTGTCACGTGGTCCTCCCTGCTGCACCGGAAGAGGTGAAAGGCGGGCTTGGCTTCTCCAACCGCTGAAGAACGGCTAGGGACTGTCGCGTCGGTCCGGCAGCACCGGGGCCATCATTGGTGGCCACTCCTGCTTTGCCCAGCCACCACCCCCCAAGCAGCAGGCCCCTGGTGTATTCTGAGTCTGGAACATCCTCCCCGCCTCGGCCGCCTGGCGACCCGACCCTGGTGCAGTGCTTTCCCCGCCCCAGGCCCCAGCCAGCCCTGGCTGCTGCGAGGCATCGGGGCGACTTCCCCGCGGCCTCATGCTGGGACAGCAGGCGCTCCCGCCACGAGGGCCCTCGTTAGCCGTGAGCTCTTTGAAGGCACGTATTTGCGTCTCGTTGTTATTGTCCCAGATTTCAGGCCTAAAACCCGAGTCATACTTCCTTTCCTTGTTTCCTCGTCCCGTATCTGATCCATAGCAAATCCTATTAGCTCCATCCTCAAAATATATCCGGACTTCCTATGCTCCCTACCACCTGGACACACACACCCCCGCCCCGCCTGCTCCCCAACATCGGTCTGTCACTCCTACTGCGGGGGCCTCCACGGATCTTCCTGCTTCTGCCTCCCCCGATCCCCCAGCCAGTCAGTTGTTACCCCAGCACATTATGTCCCTCCTCTGCCCTAAAACCTTCAAATGGCTCCCCGTTTCACTTTGAGAAGTCATAGTGCTTCTCACATCCTGTAAGGCCCATATGATCTGCCTCTACCTATTTCCCAATCTCACCTCCCGCTACTCTCCCCCTCATTAACGCAGTCCCAGCCACATTACTGGCGCCTCACCAGTCTTTCCAAACACTCTTGTGCCTCAGGGCCTTGGCATGGCTATTCCTCTGTCTACAGGGCTCTGCCCCACACATCTGTAGATGCTCATCATTACAGTGAGCCCTTCCCTAACCACCTTATTTTAATTTATTTAATTTTATTTTATTTTAGAGTGAGTGAGCAGGGAAGAGGGGCAGAGACAGAGAGAGAGAGAGAGAGAGAGAGAGACAGAGGGAGAACCTCAAGCAGGCTGCATGCTCAGCACAGAGCCCAACCTGGGGCTCCATCCCCCAACCCTGGGATCATGACCTGAGCTGAAATTGAGAATCAGTTGCTCAACCAACTCAGCCACCCAGGTGCCCCCCCCTCCCCCCCGCCCTGCTCAGTTTTAAGTTTATCCAACACTTTATCTCTCTCCCAGGCGTATTTTTCTTGAGGCACTCACCTAACATGGTATATCATCTATATATGTAATTTGTAAATTTGTTTTTGCCACACTCCCCATAAATTATAAGCCCCATGAAGGCAGCTGTGTTTTCTGCTGTGTAACTGGCACCTAGAACACATAATAGTAGCCTAACAAATATTGATAATTAATGGGTCGAACGAATGGATCTTTGCATCCCAGCACAATGCCTGGCCCACGGTAAAAGATCAGTAAATGTGTCGAGCTCATGGACAAATAACTGACTGAACTCGGAAGTGCAGATCAGAGAGAAGAAATGTGCTGTGCAAAGTCTCTGTGAAGAAGCTGGCATTAGGACAGCGTGTCAGGAACCCAGCATCACAGCACTGGGAGCAGGAGTGTGGGGACGGGAAGAGGAGGGCAGTGACATTCAAGCCATTCATTCCATCCGGGATTAAGTTCAATTAACCCCTCAAAAGGCGACTCGATTCTGTTTCCTCTTTCATCCTTCAAGTTCAAGTTCTATTAGCAAAAGCTGCTGCCCACGGCATGAATCTTGATTTAGAGGGTAGGAGGAGGGCTGGTTTTTGTGCAGATGGAGGAAAAACACAAGAATAGGAAGCCCCACTGACTACTGGGTGGGCCGTGGAACAAAGGTCCAATTGTGCTGGTGCGTAGCCTGGCCAAAGACAAAGTGCGGAGGAGAAAAAAGGGAGAAGAAAGGTCTTGGTGCAGTGCCCGAAATCTGGTCACTTTGGTCACACAAGCTGTGTTTGTGACCCATTTCAACTGCTGTTGGTTGTGTCGGTCATAGAGTCAAATCTGGGCAAATCTGGTGGCTGTTTTGGGAATCTGATTCAACTTGGATACATTTTGTACCGGGTTTCTCTCTGGTGTATCGTTTCTCCAGTAAGTGGGTTCATTACCTCAGACCTGGACTCCCGAAGAGACTGTGTCTCAACTGCTCAGGGTCGAAAATCCTTAACACCCGTCAGATGCAGGGAAGAGGCAGCTAGCCTTGTACGCACTTTGCGAGTTTTTGAATATTTGTGTAAATAGGTTTTACACAGGGCATCTCCGAAGTGGGAAGAAACTTAAGCCCCTGGGCACGAGGCTGCAAATGACACTAGGTGTGGTGGTGGGTAATTTACAATCTTTAAGATTAAGCAAGAACAAACGTGTATTTAAGGAGCCTCCGTATGTATGGTTCTGAGTTTAAATTTTGTTTTGTTTTGTTTTTTTTTATAGTCACCTACAGAGAATGCAAATCTTATTTTTTAAAAAAAACTATCATGCGACTCTATTTCGATTCCCTTTAAATCCATAAAACACTTATTAAATCTGAAGAATGTTTTCTCGTAAAATACTCCAGGTTAAGACACAGGGAGCTTAATTTTGTTGATGTTGTAAAATAGGCAACTTAAAGCTGCTTAGTATTATATTTAAGGATAAATTGTCCCAAGAACAGCATAAAATGAGACAGTCAAGTAACAGAAGCCTGTTTTCATATTTGTGTAATTGTAATTTTACAAGCAATATAAAAATGTAATAAAATTATATTGCAATTAGGTTTTTATTAATTTTAAAACCTTTAAGAAATGATTTGGCTGCTGTGTTTCCGTGTTTCTGGAGCATAGCTTTTTCAAATTAATGCTAAAACTTCACTATTTCTATTTGTCATGAAATAAAGTCCCTGGCACATTGTTGTCACCAGCTTTTCTTGTGAGGAGAGATCTGGTGGCAAAGAATTTATAATCTCGTTCTTCAAAATTCTAGACATTTGCCTGACCTACATGTTTCTTAAATCCTTCTGAAACTTCCTTGAAAGGAAATCAGAAGAAAACAACAACAACAACCCTGAAAACAAAGATAAAGTTTCCTTTAAAGGCTTTTTGTTTTTTTTAATGTTTATTTTTTATTTTTGAGAGAGACAGAGAGCACGAGCAGGGGAGGGGCAGAGAGAGAGAAGGGAACAGAGGATCCGAAGCGGGCTCCATGCTGACAGCAGAGAGTCTGATGTGAGGTTCAAACTCACGAACCATGAGATCGTGACCTGAGCAGAAGTCAGACACTTAACCAATTGAGCCACTCAGGCGCCCCTCCTTTAAAAGTTTTGAAAGAAAAATGGATC
The DNA here is from genome assembly GCF_023721935.1 of Panthera uncia. NCBI lineage: Eukaryota > Metazoa > Chordata > Mammalia > Carnivora > Felidae > Panthera > Panthera uncia. The sequence continues at coordinate 35,926,117 of NC_064812.1, forward strand.
ATGACATTAACCGAAAATCGCTTTTTTTCCATGTTTGAACTGTTGACTTTACCAATTTCCTAATCTGAATTTTTGAAAAGAGTATCGTTAATGATCAGAGTTCTGCGGTTCCTCTTAAATATTAATCCTGCCAGGTTTCTTAGAAGAAACCTGTAGTGATCAATTTCTATTAAACTTGATTTCAGTATTCACAAAAGGATTAATAGAAGTTGTTTATAAATCACCTTAATCTTCTTGAAAGAAAAAAAGAATGTGAATTTAAAAAAATAAGTGTGGCTTCAAACCTCATAGCATCATCAATGCAGCCCCACTGGCCCCAACTTTCTGGGATAATCCTGATCCAAGTCATTTTATTTTTTCCACTGATGGCAATTGGTTACATGTATAACTGAATGAGATTTAAATCTGATGAGCTTTCTTTTTCATAAGACCAAGTTCTGAAATTAGCAAGAACCATTGGTGAGACCACATATCCTGTTTTTTAGTTCAGAAAATACTGTCACTGTGGCCATGAACTCTTTTTTTTTTTTTTTATAAGATTTTATTTCTTTAAGTAAGCTCTACACCCGACGTGGGGCTCGAACTTACAACCCCGAGATCAAGAGTCTGCATAGTCTACTGTCTGAGCCATCCAGGCACCCTGACCATGAACTTCTGTATTGAGAACTTTAATACTAGAGCTGGTGGGGTTGTCTTTAATTTCTTCCAGTTTCTCTGAGAGAATGCCAAGTAAAATGGGTCTGCAAAATCTCCTTCAAAACTGAATGGCAAATTTGCCTTGTGCAGGACCACGTTCCCAGGTCATGGGGCTAAGAGATAGGGAGAGGAGGACCCCAGGCCACAAGCGCCGGGTCCACGCTACTAAGTGGGCTCATCAAAGTCCCTGTTTGCTCACTTGCAACATGGGCCAGATAAACTGTACCTTCCTCCTCCTTGGATTTTTGCAACATCGCATGAGATGTCTGTGGAACTGTCCTGGAAACCATCAAGGGCTGTCTGTCATGAGCCAAGCTAGAAGACAGGCACTCTGGATCCAACGGCCCATGGAGCCGTTCCTCCTTGCAGGAACCCAGCTGAGACGCTTGTGTGGCTGAGCTTGGCTGAGAGGCCACAACCCGGGTAGAGCTGGGCCCAGAGAAGCTTCCCCCCCATGGCAGGAGAGAGCAGGGAAGGCAGAGCAGGGCTGAAGCAACAAAAGACTGTGGGTTTGAGGGCCTGCTGCCTCTGCTCAGAGGAGTATCTGGGGTGAGCTATGTGTGTCCCTTGACTACCAGCTTGACCTTTGGCTGTCTTGGGGGAGATGATCTGTGGGACCACCCCAAAAAACACCCTGGGCTATGAACTGTAAAGGGCAAAGATGCACGGTCCTCTTCTTTTGTAAATTCACGTGACTGAATAAAAAGTAAATAATAACATTGACCCTCCCTTTCTATCAACTCTCGCCCCAGTTCTCACCCCTGCCTTTAAGAACCCACTTTCCTTACTCCTGGGAAGAAAGAAAGCAGCTCTTTCTGCTGATTGCAAATGATCCTAGTGATAACCCTGAGTTCTAGTTACACAAACGAAAGGGAATCTTGTGATCAGACCCAGATTCGCTGTGTCACTCGTATCCACCTGTATACAGTTAAAACCTCTCACCGAACTAGAGATCCATTTGTACATGTAGCAGTCGTCTGAGCACAGTGTAACCTTGGATACCAAGAAACCCAACTTTCTCAGTCTCGTTGCCAAGGCAACGGGACAGAGTGGGTGTGGGGGAGCCCAGCATGTCTATCTACATGCTGTGCTACCAGCAGGAGGAATGGGATGGAGAGATGGGGAGGGTCTTGGGCTGCCCACCTCTCCGAGGCCTTAACTGCAAAGGCCGCAGGGATAGTGTAATGTCCTCTGTCACTGATAGCCGGGGAACCTCTAAGTGAGACCCTCTTTTATACTCCTGGAGGGATGCACAGCAGACAGGGTAGGCTGGGAGGAAGGTAGACAGAGGTGGGGTGAAGGAGAAGGACGCTGGTGAGTTGAGAAGTGTGGGGTAGGGGGAGACAGCAGCCAGATGAAGCTTGGATCCTGATATTACCGGTATTGGTACTGTGCCAGCAAGAGTCTGGTATTTCTGCCACAGACCCGAACATAAGTGAATCTAGAACATAACCCTAGCCACAAAATTCACACCAGTGGATTATGCATGTTGGCCTGGTTAATCCTATAATGAACCACCAGGGAATGGTTGAAAAGTAAAGCTGAACGCTTTAGAATATTCTAAAGATCAGGTAAAAGGGGAGAAAGGTACTAAAACAAGAAAGAGTCTGCTTCTCCCACATTGCTCGTTTGACCCAAGACCCTGTGTTTACTCTGATCTACAGAGCCCAGTGCCCTTGTTCTCCTTCAGGACGCGGAGGGAGAAGAGGGTCCCTAATGCCATCTGGACCGTCGTGGAGAATCACTCTCATGTGCCTTCCATCCAGGCAGTGCCTCCAGGGCCAGGCCTTCACGACCCCGAACCACCTGTATCCACCCTATTCAGGTATCATTTATAACTCTTATTATTATTTTGTTAGAATAATTTGTAACTTGTTTAAAATATAGGGAAATTCACCAAGATACAGAGGCAATAGAACATTAATCACTGAGTGAAAAATTCATCAAATTTTGGAGGGAGGACAAGGTCAGTCAAGGAGCAGATAGGAATGCTTATGTTGGCTCAGCGACCGGACCCAGCCAGAGCCAGTGAGATTCAGTGGTGACCACTGCAGGGACTTCTGGGGAAGAGAGCGCTGTATCTGCCGGGCGTGGGGGGCCGCAGCCATCTGGCCAAGCTGTGGAGATCGAGTACGGAGCCAGCCAGCACACAGAAGAGTGGAGCCAAAAGATGCAGCAGAGAGACCTGGGTCCTCATGACCTTGACCCAGGCCCCCTCACGCTGCTCACGCTGGGCCTGAGCCCAGACTCCTCTTCAGCTCTTCAGTGCGATGCACCAATACGTTTGTTCGTTTGTTGCCACAGGCAAGTGAAATAGCCCTAAACTAAGGGATATATCCTGTCTGAGGTTGGGATGAGACAGAGGTGGTGGGGGGAAGTTGGCGGCCAAGGACAGAGGCCTCAGGAGCAGGAGTAGCATGACTGATACATAGAGAGGGAGGGAGAGAAGTATGAGTCACTCAGGTGTAGTGGTTATAAGTCTAAGTGAGGCAAACCCGAAGCACTCCTAGTTTTCTTCTTTTTTCCCATGTGGTCGAAGAAGTTGTGATTTTTGTATACTGTTGCAGAAATACACGGTTGGACCTTTTATTTAATAATCGCTGGCACTGGCTTAGTTCCTTTGTGTAATTCTACCATATTTCCAAAAAGCTGAAGAGAGGAATGCACTCCCCCCAACATACCCCACACCATTCTCTGCTGCTCTCTACCATGCCATGTTTATGTAGCATATGTTCTTTTTAGGGCATGTTTGATTTTCCCCTTCAGTGACAACTGTCCAGGGCAAAAGAGCTCTTTACATAGGTGCTGCTTTGTCCCCAAAATCTACTGCCCCAGTTTGGTAGAGGACTAACCACTACCCTCCCTTTCCTCTTAAATTCCTGTTGTCTGGCAACAGAAGGACAGGTTCTCTGGTTATCTTCAAGTATATCATTCTCAGCCTCACTTCTATTTCTAGAACAGTCGTTAAATGTGATCTTCCTTGGATTTGTATCTGTTTTCCAAAGTGGGTCGAGAAGAACGCACGTCCTCCGAGATGTTCCTCAAAAACAGAGCTTGAAGTCCAATTTGGAAAATACCACACACCATAACCCCCATTGGAGATTTCAGTGTGCACTTTTCATCTTGTGGCCTTGAGAGAGTCCTACAATTTAAATTTTGCTTAGCCCACCTTTTCCCATGTTCTGCTAGCAAGGGATTTTCTTTAATGTTGTGTTGCTAACATTCTTCTGAACAGGTATTCTATAGAGCATGCTTTGTGAACATCTGGCTTAAAATAGAGTGAATTGTACACAATCATTTATTAACTCTATTGTTACAAGAATGTAACTTTAAATAACCTGAAGCAGATTAGGAATGTTCTTTCACCTTCTGCTTTGATGAAAGCAGAGGTTTTTTTTAATGTGCAAATGGGTATGAATTCATCATTTTCATTATTTTTCTTCAATCCTGCAACTCCAACCGTTGTTCGCACTGTAGCCGTGCAGGAGGCCAAGCGAGAGGAAGAACAAGGAATGCCTCTGGGTTTTCTCTAGGGGAAAATGCATGATATAAGCAGGAACAAAGGTAGTAGCCAAAAACAGGCAGCTGAGACAGAGCTTGGATCTGTGATGATGGCATTGAGAGTGTTAGGAGAGGTGGTGTGGTCTCCTTCGTTGTTACCTTCCGCTTCCCAAAGGTTCAGAGGAATACGGAGCCCAGGGAATGGAGAGGCAGAGCTGTTTGAGGTTCAAGACAGGGGTCTTGAAAGGACATCTTTTCCCTTCTTGTTCCCAGTGTGAAGCCGCGTATACAATTATGTTTTGAACACAATATGTGCCGAGCACAGGGCGAAGAGTTTAATATACAGTGTCTCATTTAATACCCACAAAGGCCCCGAGAATGTAATTTTTCACCGATTTGCAGATGAGGAAACAGATATAGAAGCTGACCTCAGGTCATCAACGTAAACTGGCAGAGTCCCTGTATCTCTTTACCAGGACGCCACAAAGTCGTACATCACGTGGGCAGCTCACCCCCCTTCGTCCCAAAGAGATGACATGGGAGTGTGGCAGGTGTGTCCAAGGCCTCAGGCCCACAGCCTGATAAGACTGATCTGTGTTAACTGACAGCCCTAAGTTGGGACGTGGGCGCCTGAGCACCAGTCTGGGAGGAGACTGGAAGCCAGTTGACTGTCTCCAAAGACTTGTGAGCGGTTTCCAAAGTACCTGGATAGCTACTAAAAGGAGAGAGATGTAATTGGTGTATTTGACTCATATTTTCATTTTGCAGTAGCATGAAAATGAATTACTTTTATAATTAAGCGAGGCTTCTTGGTTTGAATAAAAATACAAGGGGAGTAGATAGGGAAAAAAAAACTAGTCTTTCTTGGGTAATAGTTATTACCCAAATCAACGACTTGTAATAATCAACGACTCAAGAACAAGTAGGAATCTTAACACCTTCTGAGTTTTTTTATGAACCAGGGAATTTTGATGAAAATGACATGAGGAAGTTCTGGACGATCCACAGCACCGTCTTCGGTGAGGAAGGGATGCCCACACTGAGTTGGGGGGTGCCTGGCAGTGGAAAAGAAACGAGGGAGAAATGTCTTTGAGGAGTATTATCTGCCAGGCTACGTATGTTTTCACCTTCACCTGCCGTCCGAAAGCCGGGGCTGGGTCACCCTAGCTAAGGCACACATTTACCTTGCATAGCCATCTGTTTAACTTACCTAGTACCTAACTTTGCCTGGTAGTATCGTTAACTGTTATGTGTCTGATGCCCCCGCTATTTCATACTTCGACATTCCGCTTAACATAAGCAACGGTAAGAGTGAGAAGCTGAAATCAGACTGATCTGGGTTCCAATGCTCGCTTTGCAAATTGGACAAATTACTTTAATTCGGTTTTTTCCCCTATGAAATGCGGATAATAAGAGTCCCTTTCAGAACAGTGAATAATACTGAATTAACTTTGTAAGGTGACAGACAGTAGCTAGACTTATTGTGGTGATCAGTTTTCAGTGTTTACAAAAGTCAAATCACTGTGTTATACACACACGCAACTAACAGAATATTGTATGTCAGTTATATTTCAATAAAAAATAGTCCCTTTCTCAAAGAGTTGTTACGAAGTTTAAAAAGCATGATGCATGGGAAGTTCTTAGTATAGTGCCCAGCACATAGGAAGCACCCAAAACATAATAGTTTCCCTTCTTAAGAGGAAAGCTCTTTGATAATAGGTAAAAATTTAATAACTATTTGTAAAGTATTTTTATGCATATTATCCTGATCCTTATACAGGGCCTTGCAGTTAGGAAGTAGGTTATTGGGGAGAAATTGGCATTCTTTTGCAATTACGGCGGAAGAGTAATTGATCCAAATCTTTCTGGAAGGCAACATGGTAACAGATCAAAGACGTGTCCTCCATGCTTTGAGACACGTATACAAACAGGCATATGCAGAAAGGTTCATCATAGGGGCACTTGGCTGGCTCAGTCAGTGGAGCGTGTGACTCTTGATCTCAGAGTTGTAAATTTGAGTCCCATGTTTGGTGTAGAGATTACTTAAAAATAAAATCTTTTTTTTTTTTAATTTTATTATTATTTTTTTAATACTTTTTAACGTTTATTTATTTTTGAGACAGAGAGAGACAGAGCATGAACGGGGGAGGGTCAGAGAGAGGGAGGCACAGAATCTGAAACAGGCTCCAGGCTCTGAGCTGTCAGCACAGAGTCCGATGCGGGGCTCAAACTCATGGACCACGAGATCACTACCTGAGCCGAAGTCGGACGCTTAACCGACTGAGCCACCCAGGCGCCCCAGTAAAATCTTTTTTGAAAAGGTTCATCATAGGGGCGCCTGGGTGGCTCAGTCAGTTAAGCGTCTGACTTCAGCTCAGGTCATATTCTCGCAGTCAGTGAGTTTGAGTCCCACATCAGGCTCTGTGCTGACGCAGCTCAGAGCCTGGAGCCTACTTCAGATTCTGTGTTTCCCTCTCTCTCTGCTCCTCCCCCACTCACGCTGTGTCTCTCTCTGTCATCTCAAAGATGAATAAATATTAAAAAATTAAATAAATAAATAAAACAAAAGGTTCATCATAATCTTATTATTAATAGTGAAATTTTAGAAACAACCTAAATGTCCAACAATATTAGATTGGTTAATAAATTCTGCTACATCCATATAACATGTATGAGGAAACTTTTAGTTGCAAGTTACATATCATTGCTCATGCTAGCTTCTGTCAAAAGGGGATTTACTGGCTCAATCAGGAGAGGCAGGCCTAGCTCAGATGCTACTGCTCTGTCAGCCTTCTCTGACCCACCAGGCAGGATATATAGATTTTTTTTTTTATCCTTTTATGCATAAGTCCTAAAACAGTGCCTACTCTAGGCTGGGAGCTTAAATTAGCAAACAAATAAATCAATGGTTTTAAGTGAGGGATCACAAGGAAATCGGTGTGGCCTAGAGGAAAGAGGCTTGGAGGCAGAGAGACTCAGTACAGGACCTACCTCCTCGGCTTTTTAGCTGTGCGACCTTGGTCAAGTCAACCAATCCGAGCCTCAGGTTCCTCATGTAAAATCATAGGAGCCGCTTGAACGGATAACTGTAGAGGACTGAAGAAGCCATCTATCTCTTTAAAAATATTTGGATATATATTTTTCTAATTATCAAAGCAAGGGAATGAAATAACATCTTTTGATGCCCCCTGTGTAACTTCAAGATTTTAGCCTACTTTTGTTATCTATATTCCTTCTTTACTCGCTTGCAGGTCTATATAAATATAAGCCGGGATTTTAGGTGTTTCTTAAAGTAACGTTCTTTCATTCATTCATTCATTCAATGAACACAATATACATCAGGCGCTGTATACAAGTTCTGACAGAGAAAGAGATTTTTAGAGAAATAATAGCGAGGCTATGTGGAAAGGGCTGTCAAAGAGGTGTGATTAAGAAGTCTGCTATGGAGGGGCACCTGGCCAGCTCAGTCAGAAGAGCATGAGACTTTCGATCTCAGAATCATGAGTTTGAGCCCCACGTTGGGTGTAGAGATTACTTAAAAGTAGGTAAGGATACTGCTATGGAAACACATAGGGGTTGGGGGGCTAGAATTCTAGGGCAGATGGAGGAGAGTGAGTCCTTCCCCCAAATCACTGCCACATGAAGCTTGGAGTTTGCCGAAGATGTGGGGTTTTTCTTCAAGTGCGGAGATTATGGTCTTCCAGTGATGTCATGCGGTGGCAAAAAGGGCAGAGAAGAGGTGCCTTTGATGGGATGACCGGACTTATGGTTTCTTCCCATGAGGTAGGAGTGATAGGACTGATCCCTTGCACTGGGGAAGCCCCCAGGGCTCTGGGATTCCATGACCTGATGAGGGACGGTGTGGACTTCCTGCTAATGGAGGCGTGAGGGGCGGGAGGTTGTTGTACCCACCTGGTAAAGCAAGAGACCTTGGTTACATTAGAAAACCGTGTTCCGTGCTGTAAGCTGGCATCCCCACTTGCCAAGATTCTATCTCCGGTTCCAATTACAAGCAGGAGCAAAGGCAGAGTTAGCCAGCAGATGTGTCTGGGGCCCCAGTCTAATTCCATTCCATTCCATTCCATGTCTGTTGTCTTCTAGTGTCTTCAGCTTCCAAGGTCCCAGATTTCTGAAGCCCTAGGGCTGCCTGTCTTGGTGGCCACCACATGGGCATTCTAGCTCCCATCACCTTGCCAGGAAGGGTAAGGAAACACCCAGGCTTCAAACATAGGAGCCCTGGCTCTGGGTGCCCCATCCTGATTGTCCCCAGTGCACCTCCTTTTTTCTGGTTTTCCCATTGTCCTAGACCCACACCTATTCCTTCCTTTCAACTGCTAACACCCTCTCCTCTGTCATTCTGTTGAGAACAGTGAGAACCTCCAAGTGCTCCCTGGTGCTGAGGCCTACAAGAAAAGGTTGGATGGGGTGCATTTTGAGCTGATCCCCCTTCTGCCCACTTGCCCTGTAAACAGGAGCCACCTGCCATTCCTCCTTCATCTCACAGCTTGGAACGTGAACCATGCACCAGGGAAATGGAATCTGCAGAGATGCATTTCCTGCACCTTAGGCCATCCCTGCATCCCTTCAATCTCAGGATTCTCCATCATCTCCTGCTGGGTGCTCTGAGGACACAGCCTGTGCAGAAACAGAACCAGGCAACACTACCCAGGAGCATTTGGTGGGTGCTGGGGAAGTACTTCCCCACGATGCTAATGATGGCAACTTGGCGCTGAGAAGCTCGTTAGCAAAAGCATTGAAGACGCCTGCCATAGCTTTCAAATGCTGACAATCCGTAAATTGAAATTAACAACGAATAAAAAGATAAGGAAAGCGCACACTCTCCCTCACTCCAGCTTCCGTGGATGTTCTTAGTTACCGAAAGAGAACTGAAGCAGGAGGGAGAAAGATCCCGGCTGCGTTCCCCTTGCCACCCTTCTTCCCGCAGGTTTTGCCTTTTCCCAACCGCCTGGCGTGTGTGCGTGTGTGTGTGTGTGTGTGTGTGTGTGCATGCGCAGAACCTCCCTTCTGTTCAGCTTGCCCCCTTGCCACTCCCCATTTTGCGAGATTTCAGCTCACAGTCAAAATGGGGAGATGGCCAAATTGTAAAAGCAACTGCAGGCTGCTGCCGCCCGCACTCAGTGGGGGTGTCTCGATGCCTCGTCACCACGTCCTGAGCAGGCCAGTGGGTGCGCGTGTCCGTGCGTTTCCTCCTGCACTGCACCAAAATACTGTCACTGGAAGGTAGATGGAGCCGTAATTACAGCTAACCGTTTGCTATTCAAAGGCTGTCCTTTTTGGCAGCTTCTACCTTTTGGAAGAAAACGAAGGGAGTTGACAGCAGGGTCAGATCTTTGCTTTGCGAGGATGGTTCTGGAAGCTATGTGGAAAACAGATCTGAAGGGTGCATTAGCTCGGGAGGTTGGTGGCTGCTGCAGGCAACTGGGAGAGAGATGATGTGGTTGTTCTCTAGTGACCGAGGATTTCCTGTGTTCACACCCTTTTGTGATGTGGCATCACCACTCCTCTGAGGAAGAGGTGTTTATCCTTCACACCTTTGAATTTGCCCTCGTCTTGTCACAGGGTTTTATCAGTAGGGTGCATCAGTAGACATCAGTAGACATGACCTTATGTGACTTTCAAGCCTAGGCCTCAAGAGGCCATGCAGCTTCAGGTTCTCCCTCTTGGAACTCTGAGACCACCATGCTACCCAGAAGTCAGGCAAGCCGACTGGATGATGAGAGACAAGGTGGAGAACTGAGCATCCCAGTCAGATAGTCATTCCAGCAACCCTCCGCCTACAACTGCTAAGTGAGCCCTGGCAAGACCAGCCCACGAACCACCCATCAGAATAATAAATGAGTGTTGCTTTAGGGTAGGTTTGTGAAGCAGCCCAGATAACTGAAATAGACAGTGTTAGTGGGATTCATTCATTCAACAAATATGTTGGGGCACCTATTCTGTGGCAGGCTCAATTGCAGGTACCAGGAATCTTGCAGGTGAACAAAATGGATGCACGAGCCTGCACTCTAGTGGGGGGTGGACTAGAGAAGGGGTAAGTGTGAGAAATATTTAGGGCCTCATGACTGACTGAAAATGGAGGGTGCAGGGGAGAGGAATAAAGTATGGCTTCTTGGGTTTCCAGTGTGAGCAGTGAGGGCAATGGTTGGGCCATCCCGAGATAGCAAAGCAGACTGGGAGTGGTCCAGTTTTGAACACATGCGCACCCATGGAACAGCAAGATGGCAGATGTAAGGAGGCGTCTGAAGCTTAGGAAGGGTATCAAGATAAATATTTTGGAGTCGTCTTATACCGTACAATTCAGCAAATATTTATTGACTGACAACCATGTCAATCATTCTGAGGCACCAGGAAATACAATGACAAACAAGAGATGGTTTAGTGAAAAAGATGAAAACATTCGCTGTAGCAAGTGGTTTAACAGAGACAATGCAGAGCTCTGACACAGACACGGAGAACCGAGAAATTGAGTATAGACTGTGGTTGAAATCATGACACTGAGTAAGGTTATCCTTGGACTGCACAAAAGAAGAACAGTGGATGGGCCAAGGACAAAATCCTGGGAAATATCAACATTCATTTTTGTGCTTAGCAGTAAGGGAGAAGACATACAAGAAAGGGTAGGAGATACTGGGGGCCAGGGAGGGGCAGGAAGAAGTCGGGACCAGGGAGAGGAAGAGAAAACAAGTTGCTTTTTTGTCACTGACCAAGGATTTTAGGGGCAAGAGGCTGGTGAGAAAGTAATAGGCTAAGCATGTTCAAATTGTTTCGGGGTTGTTGGTCGAAACTGTTGCAAATAGGTTCTGATTTCGCCTAGATGTGCTGTGGGCTCTCAGAAGCTTTATGGTGGGGGGTGGGGGGGCACTGATGGCTGGTCTGCTTCCAAGAGTGCCCAGGAGAAGCTTTCCTTCTGCAAGTCCCTAAGGAGCTCTGAGCCCTGCTGCTACTAGAACATCGACTGCTTTGTTTTCTCACACGCAACCCTGGATTCCCTTTTAAATGGCTGATTTATATTAATTTTGCTCTTACTCTTTGTTTCTTAATATCAGGGAGTCATCTCATCTGGGGCCCCAGGTTTCGTGAAGCTGCCCCCAGCTATAGCCTATCATTCCCCACAGGAAGATGCTCTCCTTCATGAAGGCAGGACACAGAGATAACCCCACAGCCAGCTCTTATTGTCTGCCTGAGGAGGACACACTAGCCCAAAGAATTCTGTTAGGAGTTGAATTGTGCCCCCCAAGAAGTTATGTTGGGGTACTAACCTTCAGTACCTCGGAACGTGACCTTATTTGGACATAGGATCTTTACAGAGGTAATCAAGCTGAAGTGAGGTCATTTGGGTGGGCCCCAATCCAATATAATTGGTGTCCTTATAAAAAGAGAAAATTTGGACACAGAGACAGATATGCACACAGGGAGAACACCATGTGAGGATTGGAATACGCTGCTACCAGTCAAGAAACTACCAGAAACTAAGAAAGAGATTTAGAACAGATTCTTTGCGGGGCGCCTGGGTGGCTCAGTCGGTTAAACGTCCGACTTCGGCTCAGGTCACGATCTCGCGGTCCGTGAGTTTGAGCCCCGCGTCGGGCTCTGGGCTGATGGCTCAGAGCCTGGAGCCTGCTTCCGATTCTGTGTCTCCCTCTCTCTCTGCCCCTCCCCCATTCATGCTCTGTCTCTCTCTGTCTCAAAAATAAATAAAACGTTAAAAAAAAATTAAAAAAAAAAAAAAATAGAACAGATTCTTTGCTAGTGCCCTCAGAGGGAGCATAGCCCTGCAGACATCCTGATCGCCGACGGCTAGCCTCCAAAAGCTTGAGACGATATATTTCCAAGTCATTCAGTTGTGATGCTTTGTTGTGGCAGCCCTCACAAAGTAATACACACAAAGTAACTTCCAGGTCTTGAATATCCCAGAATTATTTGATTGAATCTTTGAAATGTATCAGAATAGAATTTTTATTCAATGGGATTCAACTGGATCAGGAATTAGGATGAATTCAGAAGAGCATTGAGTAAATTTTATTTCCGTCTGCTGAATGAGTAGCATAAAAGAGGAAGCATATACTACTCGAAGAAAACAAATTGTTTTCAAACTCTCATTTGGTTTAGAAGTACTATTTACATATAACTGAGGCACTAACTAAATGTGGTTTCTTATTTATTTACTGCAGTGATCACCCTCCCCCCTCCCCCCCCCCGCCCAGGGAACATTACTGATTCCCATGCTGGGTCTCATAGGCTAGTTGGTAGTTCAGATGTCTCTTTAACTTAGATTGACTAGTTGTCTCCTCAGCTAGTCAGAACAGGTAAGATTTTATTTTGTTGTTGTTGTTGTTGTTGTTGTTGTTGTTGTTAGAGCATGCATGGGGGAGAGGGACAGAGGGGGAGAGAGAGACAGAGAAAATCTTGAGCAGGCTCCATGCTGAGCGTGGAGCCCAATGTAGGGCTCGATCCCGTGACCTTGGGATCACAACCCTAGCCAAAATTAAGAGTCAGACACTCAATTGACTGAGCCACCCGGGCGCCCCTAAACAGGTGAGAGTTTAATGCTAGCTCTCCTGGGTAGTTTCTGCTTGTCTGTCCCTCCTATTTTAAGCCCTGGAAGGCTGACCCATGTGGACTGTAAAAACAGGTTCCCTTCTAGTTGGGTTCAGCTGAAAGGAGGTGCTGGCGGGAATCAAGGGAGGGGGAAGGAGGAGAGACAAGGAGCAGCATTTGTTCCCCAGGGTGTGGTGCTCCCTCCCTTCAGATCACGTGGGCTGGCTGTATTCCTTTGGGGAAAGCCACAGCTCTGGTCAGAGAGGCGATCCCTGCAGCCCTTTCTGGGTTCAGCGAACCACTCCCTGCGCTGGCCCTAACTCATTGAGGGCTTTTACCTTCAGTGTCCCCACATTACTGCAGTATCCCTCGTCCTTAACCCTCATAATGCTGTCCATACCTTTGTAAATTCCTGTAGACCCTTTATTAAACCCTCCTGGGATTATTTAGTCTGAACGTGCCATCTGGTTCCTGCCAGAGCCCTGATGAATTTGCTAGTGAAGTGTACCAATGCTTCCCATATGTCTGAGACTGTGCTAAGGACTTCATGTGCATTCACTCATTTAATCCTACCAGCAAGCCTTACAACATTTAATCTTGCTAACAACAGACTCACCTTCACACAGTGTTTTACTCAGGCTAATATTAAAAAGTGCTTGCATTACCTGAACAGCCATGACAGATACCAGAAGAACTTGGGAATCCACAGGGGCACAGGAAATGTCATGCTGGGTTAGATATTTACCACGAAGATGGGAGGAAGAGATATTCAACTATGAGTAATCAAAATGTACCTTTTGTAAAAAGAAGTTGGCTCTCTAAATAACGAGGCCTGGTACGGATGGGAGTGGGGAGAGAAAGGGTATCTGGAGAGGTGGCTTTCAGCCAGGGGCAGGAATTCCTTTGCAGCCAGGTAGCAGCTAGTGGCAGTGTGCCCTCTATCCCTCGCCTCGCCCCCCATCGCCCTCTGTCTTTTACACATTAATAGTTCTTTATAAATATTGATGCCTGAGATGGCCTCATTAATATTTATTAGCCCACGCCATCCTTCTTCACCCGGGGTTTAAGGAGTGAGCCATCAATTTGGTGCTGTCAGAGGTGATGTGTGCAAGGTTCCCTGGTGAGAAGCAATTAGATGGTCTCCCCTCCAAAAAGTATTCTGATATTCTTAAAGCACCAATATTTGCTGGGGGGGCTTCAATAACATCTTTAGAGTTTTCATTTTGCTTGACTCCTACTTACATTTTCAAGCTCAGAAAACTCCCTAACCAGCCTAGTGGCTTTTAAGGTGACTGAATTGCAAACCCTTCATCCCCAGGGGTTCCCCAGTGGCTAAGGCAGAAGCCATTCATGCTCTGCTGCAGGAAAAAAAAAAAAATTTGAAAGGCAAATTCCTCCAGGACTTTGAGTCTGTAGGTCTGTGGGTGAGCAGAATTACAAAGGCCACACGCGCCTTAGCACCACCCCTCTATGTCCCAGTCCCTGTGCCAGGGCTAACATCCTGAAATTGAAGCTCAGTGTTCTTTCTGAAACAGTGGCTAAAACAGGCTTTCAGAGTCAGTGATCCTACCAGGCTAGTGCCCCAAATCCTGTTTGCCTAAACACAAAGAAACCCTGGTTAATTAGCAAATGTACTTTGCTGCTCATGTTCTTGCTGCTGAAATGAATAGTAGTAACATGTGACTTTACGGACAGTTCTGTATCTAGATAGCCGGTTCTCTCTACTAAATTTAAACTTTCAGAAGTCACCGAGGAATTTCAATAACAACTATATGGGAAAAATAGATCAGAGAGTTACCGATGTTTGGAGTGGAGCAGAGCTGAAATTCTTGTTTTTATAGGAGACAGAAGGTCTAAAGTCATTTACCCAAAACCACACGGCAGTGTTTCACGGCAAAGGGTCCACCAAGAACTTTTGATTTCAAGTGCGGTGCTCTTTTCACAATGTTCATTATACGAATAGTGAGATGCTCTGGTGGTCCATTGAAAACATCACCAGAAGTCCCAAGGTCTGCTCTTTCATTCTTGCAGTTCATTCATAATCTAACTCTGACTACCCACATAATCTGCATCTCTCTCTATGTATCAAAGAGCTTGGCCAGAAAATAACATAATTTTTAGGAGTGTGTTTGATGATATAACAAAATTCAAAAATTGCAATAATGCAGAATATACAAAGAATATAATATGAACCACACTTTTGTGGCCCAGATATTTTGTTTATTCTATTAGTGTTTAGATAGAATGCATGAATCACGGGGGCAGGGACTATATTGGTCTTCTTCATGTTTTCCTCAGAGTGCCTAGAATATAGTTAGTACTCAATAAATATCACTGAGTATGGGACTGTTATGAAATATTGGTACAAAAATTAGAAATGTATAGGTCATATCACGCAAAAGATATTAGGATATTCTTAAGATGACATCATGATTGTCAGATTTTTTCTTTTTGTCTTCAGATGCCTTTATATCTCATTGCTGACCTAGGGATATTATTTGCTTCTGACATTAACTATTGTTTTTACACAATATTACAATTTCCATGAGGTTAAGAACTATCTCTATATTATTCAACTCTGTACCTCTATAACTGAACCCCAAGCTTGGCACGGAGTAAGCACTCCATAAATACTGGTTGTTGTGTTTCTTTTTTACAACTCAATAAGAGCGTTTGCTGAGTCGCCATTTTGTGGTTGTCAACAAGATTTGCAGCTCTTCCCTCAGAACACTGGCCGATTTCAGGACTCTGTAGCTAGCTTTAACTCTTAAATGGCAACGAAAGACAACAAGCTGCCTAACTTTGGGCCAGATGAGCTCTTAGCATTTATAAACACAGTCATAAAGTGCCAATGAGAGTACCAGACAGTTCGGCTGTGGGATGGAAGAAGTAAGAGTCCCATAAGCCTTCAAAGGACCAACAAACCTCCTTCTTACCGACAGGAAAAAACAACTGGCAGCTCTCTTCACCAACTCTGCTTTCTCACCCAAGGGGAACGTTTCCTAAAGTATTCGCTCTTTTGAGAGCTTACAGACGGCAATGACTTCAATGCCTCTTTAATACTAGTAACACACCGCCCGATCCTCACCAAATTCCAAATGGCACCAATTGACTAGATTTGCAAAGTCAGATGCTCACAAAAGTCCATGCCAAATGTCTGTCAATTACATTCTGAACTAGTAGGCAAAGATGTGGAGGAAAAAGACATTTCAGATAAGGGTATGACATGGAGGAAAGTATGGTGATAGGAGAAGAACAAAGAGTGGTTGACATGACGTACACCAGTGTAAATAAAGCCGTTTCTGAACAAAAGATAAGATGAAGCATATGGGTCGGGCTCATGAATTCCTATTCAAAGTTCTCAAATTCCACGTGACTTAGCTGTTGCCGCATAACAGACCATCATAAAATCCACTGGCTTAAAATAATAAATATTTAATGTTATTGCCCACAGTAATAATATCTTGGGCAGTTCTTTGGGTCTTCTCCGGACTTCTGCAGCCTGCTGTGGTGTGGGTAGACAGCCCTGCTGATGTTGGCTGATTCCTCTCACATGTTACATGATTGGCCGGCCGTCGGCTTGTCCAGGAGAAAGTTAACATTGTAGGCTGATGCTGCTCTTTAGAAAGACCTGCTTGCAGGGGCGCCTGGGTGGCGCAGTCGGTTAAGCGTCCGACTTCAGCCAGGTCACGATCTCACGGTCCGTGAGTTCGAGCCCCGCGTCAGGCTCTGGGCTGATGGCTCAGAGCCTGGAGCCTGTTTCCGATTCTGTGTCTCCCTCTCTCTCTGTCCCTCCCCCGTTCATGCTCTGTCTCTCTCTGTCCCAAAAATAAATAAACATTGAAAAAAAAAATTAAAAAAAAAAAAAAAAAAAAAAAGAAAGACCTGCTTGCAGAGATGACCCTTGGCTGGTATCTGGGAACTTAAGTTTTGGAATGTTCTCTATGTTATTAACTGCTGATGTAACAAGTCGCCACAAATTTAGTGGCTTAAACTAACACAGGTTCATTATGTTACAGTTCTGGAGATAAGAAGTCCTTGCCTTTTCAAGCTTCTAAAGGTCATCTGCATTCCTTAGCTCATCACCCTTTCCTCCATCTTCAAAACCAGGACCATAGCAACTTCAAGTCTCTCTCTCTCTCTCTCTCTCTCTCTCTTCTTTCTCTCTCTAACCTCTGCTTTTGTCATCACCTTTCTTTGACTCTGATCCTAGATAATCCAGGAAAATCTTCCCATCTCAAGATCCTTCAGTTATTCACATCCTCAGTGTCACCCTTGCCATGTAATGTGCCATATTAATAGGTTCTGGGCATTAGGACATAGGCATATTTGCGTGTTTCAGGTTCACTAACTGATGGTGGAGAATACAGTGGGTTAACAAGCTGGAAATTTAGAGATAAAGCCATTAGAAGGTTATGGGAAATTGTTCAAGATGAAATAATCAGTGATTGGAGGTATGAGTCAGAAAAACAAGTTATTTACTTGAAACTGGTAAACAAACCAACCAACAACAAAACCTGTGTTAATCAAGACCAGTTTGGGTAGAGCTTGTGGTATTTATATTTATTCATTCAAATATTTATTGAGTGTGTACTATGTGCTGAGACTACAGGAGGAATAAAGTAGACATGTTTATATCTCCATAGAGCTTACCTTCCAGTTGGATGTTTCTAAGAAGGTTTAGGCTGATCCCTAAAGAATAGAAAGAGGCAGTTCCACACAAAAAAATAAGGGGTTCCAAGGAGGGAAATGGCATGTGCAAAGCCCTGGGGTTGGAAAGAATGTTACCCTCTGTAAGTGTAATCAAAGTTCTAGGAGACTGAAGAATAGAGAATGAGGGGGAAGGATGTACCTAAGGTGGCAAGGAAGGTAAACAGATGCCAGTTCATGAAGCAGGGGCCTTATGGCCACAAGAAGGAGACTAGATTTCATTCTTAGCGTAACTAGAGTCACTGAAAGGTCTTGTTTTTCAAAATGATAACTTTACTGTTGAGGGACAAGAGGTGTAGTGGGAAAATCAGTTAGTGCCTTACTACTCAGTGTGATCCATAGACCAGCAGCATCAGAATATTAGTCCCTCCCCAAATCTAGAAATAGAATCTGCATTCTAACAAGATCCCCAAATGATTCATTTGCACTTTAAACTTTGAGAAGCACTAAGCTGGAAGATCATGGTAGCTTGACCCAACAGAGTGACTGGGGAGGTGGGAGAGTAGAGGGAATGTCTTAAAGATAGTCATAGGCATACAGAATTTGAGTTGGGATTTAAAGCTGGTATAGGGAGGACAATGTTTAAAACACAGATATTAGTTAGATGCAGGCATGGAACACTAGTCTTTGGTGTCAGAGATGTTTTCAGGCAGAAGTCCAGTACCCTGGAGAGCTCCCCTAAACCAATAGGTTTTTGGAACTGAAGTCTAAGGATCCACAGAGATGCCTTTTTAGACTCAAAACTTTGAAGTCATCCTTGACTGTATTCTCTTGATAAAGCTCTGATGATCACTGGGTTAAATCCTATGATTACTGTAAATCATCTTCAATACCCAAAGAACTTTCTGTTCCACATGATAGAATGGCCATGGTATCTGCTCTGACTTGCACACTCTAGTGTGTCCTAAAGGAGGCCAATAGGCTGAGATGAGGTGAAGGTAAGACCTTTTCTTCCTGACACTATTTGCCCTCAAGGATGTCTTCTTTTCTGGAACAGGAGCTAGAATTTGACCTAGGTTCAAGGGCTCAATCCCAACTGTCAGAGCATTAAATACAATGATAACTCTGAAATGGAAAAGGGTCTAGAAAATGGGGGAGATTATGAAGGAAATATCAGCAGAACTTGGTGAAGTATAGGGAGAAGGCAAGTGTGGAATTCCAGAACACCTAACTGATGCCAGGATCCTCCTATCGCCTTCATCTGTCCTGCCTGGAAGTGTGTGTAGCAAGTATAGAGAATTCCATTAAAATCCCACTGACCCTGTCAGATACCAGCAATATCATTCCCAGTAATCCGATTAAACTGAAAAACAAGTATAAGTGAGGGTATGAAGCAATTCATACATTATTGGTGGGAATGTAAAATGGTACGACCATTATGGGAAAAAGATCTGACAGTTTCTTAGGAAGTTAAATATATACCTACTGTGTGACCCAGCAGTTGCACTTGTAGATAAAACATACATCCACAAAGACTTTTTAAGAATCTTTATAGTATCTTTATTCATAATAGCCAAAACCTAGAAACAACCCAAATGTTTCTTAACTAGAGGAGAGGTAAACAAATTATGGCATATTTGTATAATAGAATATTACTCAGCAGTAAAAAATAATGAGAGGCTCATACACTCAATAATGAGAATAAATATCAAAAACATTATGGATAAACAAATTGTAGTATATTCATATAATGAAATATTAGCAATTAAAAAAATCAGTTACAAATGCATGCAACAAGGATATATCTCAAAAACAAGAATCCAGGCACAGAAAAGTAGACCAAAAAACAGCATACTGTATGATTCCATTTATAAGAAATTGTAGAAAAGGCAACTAATTCATGCCAATGGAAGACAGAAAAATTGTTGCCTACTGGTTGGGCAAGGATTAAAAGGAAGTGGACAGAAGACAACTTTCTAGGATGACAGAAATGTTCTACATCTTGACTGGGGGGATTGGTTACTTAGGTATATACTTTTGAAAGAATTCATCCAGTTGTAGTCTTAAGATCTCTGAGTAGTATTGAATATAAATTTGACCTCAATAAAAATAAGTTTTTGAGGCACCCGGGTGGCTCAGTCAGTTACGTGTCCAACTCTTGATTTCAGCTCAGGTCATGATCTCACTGTTGATGAGATCGAGCCCCACATCAGGATCTGAACTGACAGTGTGGAGCCTATTTGGGATTTTCTCCCTCCCTCTCTTTCTCTATGCCCTTCCCCCTCCTTGCCACCTCTCAAAATAAATACATAAATAAACATTAAAAATAAGTTTTTAATTAACAATAAAAAAATCCCATTGATCTCTGCTTCATTCCAAGGGCACATGTACCTATATATTGCTGGCTTATTTTACTCTAGAAAAATTTGTGATGGATACTCAGTCTTTCTGGTCTGGAAAGAATGTGGCAGAAGGGCTGGCAGTTTGCCCAAGTTGATGCAAAACTTGAGGCAGCTGGGCTTAGCAAAAGCTTTCACCCAACCTCTGAACAATGCTTGTAACCACAAATTGTAACATCCCCACTGGAGCCTGTGTGTCAATAGAAATCTAATTTAGAGTGGGCTCCCAGTCCTTCTAAGCCACAAGAACCTGATGAATTGCTCAGCTGTTCTTTCAGGCTGTTCCAGTGTCAATGGCAACCAGAGAGGAAGAAAACCCAGGTTTTCAGTGTTGCAAAAATTCAGTCTAGTATAAAGGGCCCTGAAAGAGGAGCCAAAGAACAAGACAACAGAATAATGAGACCCCATGCTCCTAGATCTGCTCCTCTTTTTTCCCCATCCCCAATTTAGTCCCAATTCTAGTTGGTTCCCACCCAAAGTGGATTACTTCAACCAACATGTTGTATTTACTATGACCCAGTTGCTATGCCATGTACTTAGAATGCAGGTAAAAGATCCCAGTCCTTTAGAAACTGTCTGGTGGAATTATCTGCTATCACATCCGGCATCTAATTTGATCCTTACAACCTCTCTGAAAGGTAAGTAAAGCAAGAATAATTACAACCCCTGTTTTGCAAATGAGGAAATTGAGGCTCAAGAGAAATGAAATCATTTGCCCAAGGCTACATAGCAAGTAGTAAACTTAGGATTTGAATTCAGGTGTTCTTGTGCTCAGTCCCATGTTCTTTCTAATGCATATTAAAGATGTATGTAAGACAGGTATGTGTCCTTTATCTAGTCTAAATTCATTGAAGTCTTGAGTCTGAAGAATATTGGGACTCATAAGCACAGAACTGATGGGGAGAAAAGGAATTGGGACCAGTCAGTGCTTAGCCCTCCAGGGGTAATCCAAGATATTACTTGTGCATTGTCTGAATAGACACAGAGGGAACAGGCTTTGCTCATTCAGGCTTTGCTCATCCACATCCACAGTGATGTGATCCGATGGAGGAATCTGATGAGGGATGGTGAATGTTTAACCAGCTAAGTAGCTGGTAGGTTAACTAATTTCATTCATTGTCCATCAGTGTCATTCATTAGTCTCTGATCTATGGGTGAGAGGCACAAGAGGCCCAATGAGGTAGGTGGAGCACCAAAGTCCCAATCTAGTAGGAGGCAACTCAGAGCAGCTTTTCACATCTCTGTCCAAGTTCTTGGTAGAAAGCCACAAATTTGGACTCTAACTCCCTTTAACAAAAATAATCTATTAAGAATACAGGTGGAGACGCCTGGGTGGCTTAGTTGTTTGAACTTCCAACTCTTCATTTCAGCTCAGGTCATGATCCCAGGGTTGTGGGATCAAGCCCTATGTCTGGCTGTGCTGAGTAAGGAAACTGCTTGGGATTCTCTCTCTCTCTCTCTCTCTCTCTCTCTCTCTCTCTCTCTCTCTCTGCACTCCCCTTCAAAATAAATAAACAGTAAAGAAGAAAGAATATAGGTGGCTCACAAATCTATAGAAAACTTGAACATTCAGCCCTCAGGACAAGAACTAGATTGATTCTGAGGATTCAGGTAACAAGGACAAAGGGAAAATCTCTTCCTAGTGCCAACTTAAACAGTTTTCTGTCCTTTCTTCTTTTCAGTCAAGATTCATTATCCAAGGGGAGACAGCCTGATTGGCTTAATATGGGCCATCTGCCATTACTTTGGCAGTCCCCAGAAAATTGCACAACAGTCTCCAGAAAATTGTATGCACTATGTGAAGACTTGGTTCCTCAAAGGAAAATCAGAATCCCATTAATTCTGTTTCCAGAAGAAGCAATGCTGAGAAGGCAAAAAACTTGGATGTCCACTATAGGATTCATAGGAAACTGAAAGGCTAGGAAGGGAAAGCAGTAAGGAGACCGGGTCAGAGAATTAAACAGCAAGAAAAAGTGAGAGCTCCTTGTAGCCCAGAACTTACCACCATGCACCAACCCCAGGTAAAGAGCAGTAGTGAGTCTTAAGCTAAGGCTCATGAGATCTTTATTGCCTTACTCAGAACAGGCTCAGGAATTGGAAGAATTTGAGACTGCAGATAGAATAATAACAACATTACGTATAACATCTTGAAGAAGCTAAAAAAAAAAAAAAATCAGGGGCTAGCTGGAAGGAAGGAAGGAAGTATTAAGCTCACTGTATTTTGTGGATAGTAAACAATAAGAATCAAATTACTTGGATTTAAATGATGAAAATGCATTACAGATATAGGAAACAAAAACAGCTGAAGATGTCTTAGCATTAGATACACTTCATCAGAGAAAAACAGTCCATTGGTTTGAAGTTTGTGCCATGATGCACCATTCAGAATGCTTAGGTTGTAAGCCATAGTAAAGCTTTACTTACTCTGGCTTAAACAAAGGAAGAAAGTTAGTTTGTTCAAAACAAGATACACAGAGCTAGGGCAAATTCTAGTAACAGTAAAATTACTAATTCAATGATACCATTACAGCTTAGACCCAGTTTGAGTAGTTCTCAAAACTATTGGTCTCAGGACACTGTTGATGTGGGTTATATCTATCAACATTTGTTGCAGTAAGAACTAAAACTGAGAAATACTCAATGTTGTTTTGGTTTCAAGTATATGGAAAAAATCGGTCTTATACAGATAACGTAGTTAGAAAAGAAAGGAGAATTTTAATAGTCTTTTCAGATATTGTAGATATTCTTCTTTGATACTATACTCAAACCCAAGGTTAGTTTCCTGAAGATTGGTTATAATGTGGATCTGAAACCCTATCAGTGAAGTTTTTATGTTCTGTTACATCCATTGATCTATCTTGCATGAATCTTTAACTCTTGCATAATTTTGTAAAGTCAAGCATTGGTCATTTGGAAAATATTAGTTCAATGAGTTATGCAGATCTTTTAAATATTGACACATTATACAATATCACAGTAATGTAATTAATTAATATTACCACTGATCTTATCAGAAAAGTCTTTAGGGGCACCTGGGTGGCTCAGTCGGTTGAGCATCTGACTTCAGCTCAGGACATGATCTCGCAGTTTGCGGGTTCGAGCCCCGCGTTGGGCTCTGTGCCGACAGCTCAGAGCCTGGAGCCTGCTTCGGATTCTGTGTCTCCTTCTCTCTCTGCCCCTCCCCCACTTGTGCTCTGTCTCTCTCTGTCTCTCAAAAATAAATGAATGTAAAAAAAAGTTTTTTAATAAAAAAAAGAAAAGTCTTTAAATATTGGGAAGCTATCAGTAAATATAGGAAAGCTATCAAGCTCACAGAGACAAATACAAATTTTCCAAAATTCTAATTTTGCTCAAAAGCTTGCCCTTTATCACTGGTAACAAATACTGTCCATTGTTTTCTCTGAAGTGACTCACTTTGTCCAAATTTGAGATAATGTCTACCAAATACTCAAATTTAAGTAACCATAGTTGGTCAGTCCTTCTTTCAAGTAAAAAAGGAGCTAAACCGCAACCCCACAATCACATGTCTGCTTTCCCTCAAGACAATTATCATATTTTTCAATATGCAGAGAAGAAATTTATGAAAACTTGCCATTTTTAAAAGTACAGATATCAAAAATGCATATTCAAGGGTCAAAATTTAATGAATTAAATTTTTTTCTTCATCATCAAAGACATTAAGTAAAACTAGTTGGGGTGTTTTTTTCTGCAAGTGCATGGTGCAGTGCAAGAATACAATGATACTACTACAGTGTGTATGATATGTGCCAATGACTCGATTCATGCTGATGCACCGACAGTGCTTTTGCATCACGAGTGCAAATATCAGCTACAGAGGAAAGGGCAAATAATATCTTAGTATTATTATGAAGATAGTTTTGATCCCATAAAACTCCTGAAAGGGCCTGGGGAACCATACTGTGAGAACAGCAGACTTAGGCTTAGCAAGATCTGGAGTACAGGGTGGGATCACTTTACCCTGAATCATAGAGGAGAGAAGTAGGTACTAAACAAAACTAGGATTCTGTTAGGAAGAAAGAGGGAATAATGGATACAGGTAGACAATCAGCAGTGTCCACTGCACATGGGCACGATACATGGAAAGAAAGTGTAGCACAGTTAATATGGCTAGCTGCTGTGGAATTAAACCAACAGTTATAAGCACCTTCCTAAGTATTGTCAAGATAACTGGGTATATACCTGCAAAGTATGAAGTTGGACCTCCACCTCAGACCGTATACAAAAATTAACTCAAAATTGGTCAAAGACCTACATGTAAGAACTAAAACTATAAAGCTCTGAGAAGAAAACCAAAGGGTAACTTTTCGTGACCTTGGATTTGGCAGTGTTTTCTTAGATATGACACCAAAAACACAATGAAAGAAAAAAAAATAGATGAGTTGAATTTCATCAAAAATAAAACTTCTGTAAATCAAAGAATTAAGTAAGTGAAAGGACAATCCACAGAATAGGAGAAATATATGCAAATCATACTTCTGATAAGGACCTACTATCCAGAATATATAAAGAACTCTTAAAACTCAGCAACAGAAAGACAATCCAATGAAAAAAATGGGCAAAAGATTTTTTTTTTAAAGTATCTTTCTTTTTTTTTTTTTTTAATTTTTTTTTTAACGTTTATTTATTTTTGAGACAGAGAGAGACAGAGCATGAATGAGGGAGGGTCAGAGAGAGGGAGACACAGAATCCGAAACAGGCTCCGGGCTCTGAGCTGTCAGCACAGGGGCCCGATGCGGGGCTCGAACTCACGGATCGCGAGATCGTGACCTGAGCCGAAGTCGGCGCTCAACCGACTGA
Source organism: Panthera uncia (assembly GCF_023721935.1). Classification (NCBI taxonomy): domain Eukaryota; kingdom Metazoa; phylum Chordata; class Mammalia; order Carnivora; family Felidae; genus Panthera; species Panthera uncia. The sequence continues at coordinate 35,950,740 of NC_064812.1, forward strand.
GCCACCCAGGCGCCCCGGGCAAAAGATTTTAATAGATAGGTATACAAATGGCCAACCAGCACATGGAACGATAATCAACATCACTAGTCATTGGGAAAATACAAACCCAAACCACAGGGGGATATTACTTCACATCCACTAGGATGGCTATAATAAAGGAATAAAGAAATAACAAGTGTTAGGACGCAGAGAAATTGGAACCCTCACTCGTTGCTGGTAGGAATGTGAAATGGTTCAGCTGCTCCTCATAAAGGTAAACATAGAATTGTCACATGACTCAGAAATTCCTCCCCTAGGTACATACCCAAAAGAATTGAAAACAGGTGTTCAAACAAAAACTTGTACACAAACGTTCATAACAGCACTACTCACAGTTGCCAAAAGTTGAAAACAATTCAAATGTCCGTCAACGGACGCATTGATAAGCAAAATGTGGTATATGGATATAGTGGAATATTATTCAGCCATAAAAAGGAATGAAGTGCTCACACACACGCACATATATATATGTTCATATATATGACATAGATGAACCTTGAAAACATTATGCTAAGTGAAAAAGCCAAATACAAAAGGACACATGTTGTATGATCCCATTTATATGAAAATTTAGAATAGGCAAATCCATAGAGCCAGAAAGCAGGTTACTGGTTGCTAGGGGTTGGGGGAGGGGGAAATGAAGAATAACTGCATAATGAGTACAGGGTTTCCTTGGGGGATCATGAAAACATTCTGGAACTTGATAGGAGTGATGGTTGCACAACATTGTGAGTGTACTAAAAGCTACTAAATTGTACACTTAAAAATGGCTACAATGGTGAATTTATATTATGTGATTTTTTTACCACCACTTAAAGAAAGCAAAACCAAAATCAAAAGACCCTGAGGCTGTGAGTGTGAGGCCAATATAGCTGTCTCAGTGGCAATACATAAACGCATTGATTGAATATACCACCCTGGAAAAGGAGACCTGGCTATGGATGTCACAGTTAAAACAGACCTTGAGGGGCGCCTGGGTGCCTCAGTCGATTAAGTGTCTGACTTCGGCTCAGGTCATGATCTCACAGTCCTTGGGTTCGAGCCCTGCATCAGGCTCTGTGCTGACAGCTCAGAGCCGGGAGCCTGCTTCGGATTCTGTGTCTCCCTCTCTGTCTGCTCCTCCCCTGGCTCACACAGTCTTTCTCTCTCTCAGAAATAAATAGAGATTAAAAAAAAAAAAAAAGTAAAAAAAAACCCAGACCTTGAAAATATTCTCATTAAATATGTAGAACATGTTTCAGAAATTTCAGGAAAGTCATGACATGCTTAGGGAAACATAGCTGGTTAGTGGAAGAACCTGGTCCAAGAGAACCAATGTGTCCTGCCTCTTTCTACCACAGGATCTTCAGAGTTGGAGAAATTCCATAAACATCTTTCAGAATAGTTACAGTCTGAGTGTTTAAGCCAGGGACTATATTTCCCCTACACATCCCCTGAAATATGTGCTCAAAGATAAACCTGCTATCTACACTTCTAAAATAGCTCTTACCTGTGTGCTCTAAGTCTTGGTTTGTGCCACACCCAAGTTAGAGAGCTGGCTTATCTGGGACCATCCCCCTACTTCACCCAGAAGCCAGTCACCAAACCTGCCAATTCTCATGTTGGCAACGGAGAGGATCTGGACACTTTCCTGTTCTCATCACGATTCCCTAATCTTTGGCTTGGACTGTTTCATACACATCTTAAATGCTCAGTGTTACCTGTGGCCCTATCTCACATGGACTCAAGAGGCACGTGAACTGTGGATAGGAACTTAGAGAGTTCCAATCTCTATGTATGACACTTCTGGTAGGTGGGATTGGATCTGGGTGGAGCAGTGTTCTCCTCCTTGGGCCTGGTTCCAGGTTAACAGTGACCATGAAAATAAGCTGTAAATTAGTTTACAAGACTGACCTCAACAATGCCAATTGAGACAAAGTCTTGATAATTGATTCCTTCAGAGGCACAGAGAAAGCGATCTTGACTTAGTGGTACCAACACTGGATTGTCAGGTTTCCTTAGCAACCTGCAGTCCTGCCCTTGGTGACAAATTGGGAGCTCCAATTTCCTTCTAGCTCTAAAAATTCTCATTCTATGAATATCTGTGGCTTTAGAGAGCTTACTAAAGGGAGAGTGGTACAAAAGAAAGACTATTAAACTTGACTATTAAACATGGACTGTTGAAATAGAAGCAGGGACACAGATGGCTGGCTAGGAGGTAATGTGATGGAAGTCAGAGAAGCAACAGGCTATGTTTCGTTCACCCATGGGCCAAGTATGATATCAGGAGCATCCAATGGCAATTCTAAATTAACACAAGTTTAAGCTTGCTCCAGCCCACTCTGTTAACAAGGCAGGGTAATGAGTACATATTGTTGAAAGCTTTCTTTTTAAAATGGCTATACACTAGGAACTTCAGGAATTCAGTTGTCACATTTTAGAGAAGATGTCATTATCCAGAACTATTCTCTGCTAACACACGCTGAGCTATTACTATGTTGTACCATTAGAAGCACCGGTTTTAAGTCCAGACGTTCAGACCCAAGGGCAGAGGTTCATGTTTGATCTGATCCTGCAGCATCTGGAGGGACAAGGAGAGAAGTAGGAAAACTGTCAAATGGGGCCTGAACTTCCCAGTTCAGGACCTGCAGTGATACAGGTTATCCGTCTTACAGGAACAAAGTACATAATAGATTGCAATCAGTGTTCTTGAGCAAGATAAACTAAGGGTGGCTGTTCCCTTTTCTGTAAAATATGTGTGGTTTGGGACAGGGAATCTGAATAACATCCACCAGTCCCTTGCTTGTGGTCCCTTTTGTTTACTGTTCCTGTTAGTTTCTCTTTTGATGCAAATATCTCCATGAAGAGTTTGGGAGAAACTTGTCCACATATATCACAAAGAAGCCAAAAAGACAGTCAGGGATGTCACCAGGAGCCCTAAGGGAATGACAGAGCAGGCCAGGACATCTTCTTCCTCTTCTGGAGGCCAAGGCTTGCCTGCAGAAGCCTGGCTGCCCATAGCATTTTCCAGGTCCACCAGGGATCCAGGAAGAGCAAGTCCCCAAGTTCTGGACAGAAGAGGTAGCAGAGAGCTAACAAAATTCCACCTTTGCTGCCAGTGAAAGCTAGGTCAGAGAGCATACCTCAGGGTCATTGCCCAAATGGGTCTGCTAACCCCAGTCAAAGGTCAGCCTCCACCCAAGGGAAGGTGGAATCTGTAAAGTAAACACATTTGCAGGGGGCAGCCTCTGGTTGGCCTGGAAGGAAAATGAAGGAGAAGAATAAAGTCAACTCATCCTTGCTGAGGAGCTATGGCCAGTCACTCTGCCCCGGCAACAAACTTGACCAATGACTGTCAGCCACCACCCAAGGTCTTACCCACCTAAGACCACAGAGGAAGCAATGTGGTAAGAGGGCAGCTGTATGGAGGGAAATCCTTCACAGCACCCCTAAGACAAATGGATATTCATGGAGGCTAGGAAACCTTATTAAATCTCGCCAGTTTAGAAAATAGGAATATCTCAAATATTCATCCCCTTCCTGCCGAGCTTTGGATTCTAAAGGCTGTTTGTTCACTTGTAAGATCTATTTTGCCAAGGCCTTGAACCTGAAAGTCTGGCAGAGGGGGGGTAGGGACAACAAGTGGCTTCCATACCTGGGGCTCAGTGTGTGCTTGAGGACAGGGTGGCTGCCCCCTCCCCTGCTGCCAGTATCTATGGGAGCCTTGAGCTGCCTGCATTCTATTAAATACCACTTGGATGTGCCAGGGACACTGGTCATCTGCCCAGAGCTCTGTTCCCCCTCCAGCTCCCTCTGAGAGAAGACCTGGCCTTGAACCTCTTCCCAGTTGGCTGCAGGCTCTTCCCCCCTCAGTCTGGTTCCTGCTAGCTCTTTTCCTGCCTAGATTTCACCTCCTCTCACATTGCCCAGATGCTTCTAGGATACCCGCAAATCCCTGAGAACTATTGGCACTGCCCTTCCCTTGTTCCCTCCCTCCCTTCCTCCTCCCTTCTTGGATCAAATATTGGCTTGAGAATAGCTGGCACTCAATCCAGAGAGGCAAAGAGAACTGGCAGGAAATGGGCAACCTCCTCTCAGTGGGCATTTGCCCAGCATGGCACAGTGAGATCAACGTAAGAACCTGCCAGGCCCCTGGTCCTATGCCCCCCCCCCTCCATATTCCTCAGCATCCTCTCGCTTATACTCTTACCCTCTTCTTTCTCTGGCTCTTTTTCGTCATTCTGCCTTATTGGCTATGTTCCTTCTCTTCTTCTTTCTATCTCTAGGTGTTAATTTGGTTTTTTTTTTCCAGCCTCCTCCCCAGCCCCCTTTCACTTCTTCCAGCTACTTAGCCTCTCCCACACATAACTGTAATCTGGTTGCCTGGATTTGTACAATAGCCTCCTAAAAATCCCTCTGTGGATGCAGCCTCCACCTCTAATTCTTTCTCCAGTTTAGACAGAGTGACTACTTTATGTCACTCTCTGATTCAAGACCCTGCATTGACTTCCCAGTAGCCACAGAACTGAGTCCAAACTCCAATATGGCAGACAATGTCCTTCATATGTGCCTTTCTTCCGTCCACTCAAGTGTTTATTGGTTTAGCAAACAAATTAGTTTAGCCAGTGAGTGCCTACCATGAGCAGATATTGTACCAGGAGCTGAAGATAAAATAAATACACAAATATTTTCAAATAAAACCATGTCTGGGATTTGCTTCAAAATAATCCAAGGAGTAGGGGAGGAGAGTTGGTCAAATGGAAGAGGTATAGAGAAAACAAGACTGACCATGAATCGATAGTCACTGAAGCAGGCTGATGGAGATGGGACTTCATTCTGTTATTCTCTCTGCCTCAGTGTAGGTTTGAAAATGTTCTGTTAGAAAAATGATGGGTAAAGAGAACTGGCAAGTCCTTGGCTTCCCTTTTCTCATGACTCTCCCTGTGCCCTATGCTCAGAATCCCTGAAGCAGCTTATTATTGCATGATTACAATTTGTTGTAATTGCTTGTTTAATTGTCTGCCTTTTCTACTAGGCTACAAGCTCTGTGTGCACAGGGTGTGCAGTAGGCACTCAGGAAATGTCCACTGAATGAATGAGTCCGACCAACTCTGGAGGCAGTAGCAGAAGCACCGGCACAGCAGAGTCTGGTGAAGGACAGGTGAGGCAGAGGACGGGCTAAGTTGGCACGCTGGCTGGGCACCACAGTTAGGCGTTTGCACCCTGGTCTAGCAGCTTTGGGGCAGGATCCACTTAGAGTCGTGTCCTAGACATTTTCCGGACAGAAAAATGTTGAAGCTCATTTTGTAACGTCTGCATTAATGATCTGGTAATGCTTTTCCTGGCTTTTCAATAAATTGTGAAGTGAGTCAAGAATGACATTTCTTGAAAGCTCCTTCTCAATAATACACCACCTGCCTCCTGCCATACTTGAACGCAGAGCAGATAAATAGGAGTTGTATGAAATGACATGATTTATTATTCAATAGAAGTGTCAAGTGCGGGACACTTCCACCTGGTGGACATACATAGCTGGTCATCAGGCCTTTCCTGAACTGTCCCAGGAAGCGGCCACTCCAGTCTTGCTGTCTCCTGTTATCTTGTAAATAGCATCAATCACCGCCCACAGTCATGCGTAGTGTCCTGATTGGTCGTCTGCCTCCCTGCTTTAGAGTGTAAGCAACCTATAAACAAGGGCTCTGTCTACTGTTAACTGGGCACAAGGTAGGTGTTCAGTGAATGCATGAATGAAGCTGGTATTTATTACCGAGCAGAGCCCCTCTGCAATAACAGAAGCAAACGTTTTTTATATAGGTTTTTTTTTTTTTTTTTTTTTTTTGGTCTCTGCATCCATGCAAGACTTTATAAAAGCACTCTTTTAGTAAAGCATACAAAGGTAATAAAACATTTTAACAACATGAATGAAATGAGCAAAAGAAAGACCTCTCTTATCCCATGATCTCTCTCTGCGATGAAAAGAAGTTCTGAGTAACAGAGGGCTTCTGATATAAAATGTTGACAGTGTAATCTCCTTTTATTTTTTTCCAGTGGAGTTCTTACATAAGTACTGTCTAACCAAAGAACAGTCTCTAGTATTTACAGAAACGAAACCATATTTACAACCCTTTGGGATTTCTTCCATGATAGGATTTTTAATGACTACATGTTTTGTATGGATTTCCTTATTATTGTGCCTTTCAGTTAATAGTAATTTTCATTATTTTAAGTGCTGTTGCTATTAAAATGTTTGTATTAATAGTTACATCCTTGTGCTAAATAATTACTTCTATGGAATCAATTCCCTATAAACAAATTGTTAAACTGAAGGATATAAATATTATCAAAACTTAGGCTAGCTTTCCTTATTTCCAAGTTCTTGATCTATAAAACTGAGTAGATTCTTAACTCCTCCCTGGAACTAGAGTCCTGCTTTTTGTCCCTCTCAGTGGCTGGGAGATTGGCTCTCATATATCGGCCTCCCAGATGTCTATTTTATATCACAGGCGTACCTCTCTGTCATGGCTCCCTTTCCAGATTTCCAGATTCTCTGCCCCACTGTTCTGTCTTCTGAGGCACGCCATTTTTCTGAACCATATTAGACATTACCAGACCCCTTGCACAGGGTCACCCTTGCCCTGGTGGGTGTCCGGAGTCAGGTGCTGCCTTCCCCTAATGCCCTCTCTATCTCGTGTGTAAACATACACAATAGTCTTAAGCTGTGACAACTATTACAACGTCTTGGCTTTTATGGCATATTTCTGGTCATCTCTGAAACTTACACATTCCTGCTTCCTTGCTCATGTACTCCCAAATGTAACTCTCGATTATAACTTTATTCCTTTAATAAAATATGATCTTCTTTATAATGATCAACTATGTGGCATGGGTTCTGGGATGCCTCATGGGAAAACCGCATGACAATTACTGACAGCCCATTAAGAGTAATGACTCTAATTATCTTAATCATAAAAGAATGATATTTAACGTGTTTTAAAATGTTTTATTACAGTAAAATACATACAACATGATGTTTACCATTTTAACCATTTTTAAATGTATGATTCAGTGGCATGTAAGTACACTCATAATGTTGTGTGACCATCACCATAATCCATTTCCAAAACTCTTGCATCACTGTAAACAAAAATTCTATAACCATTAAGCAATAATTTCGTATTCCCCTCTCTCCCAGCCCTGGAAACTTGTATTCTACTTTCTGTCTCTGTGAATTTGTCTCCCCCCCCCCCCCCCCCCCCCCCCCGGCCCCACCATGAGAGAGAGAGATCATGAGCAGGGCCAGGGGCAGAGGGAGAGAGACAGAGACAGAGAGAGAATCTTAAGCAGACTCCATGCTCAGCAGGGAGCCCAATGTGGGGCTCGATCTCACAACTGTGAGCCAAAATCAAGAGTCAGACGCTCAGCTGACTGAGTCACCTATGCACCCCCAATTTTTCTATTCTTGATATCTCACATAAGTGGAACCATACAGTGTTTGTCTTTTTGTGTCTGACTTATTTCACTTAGCATCATGTTTCCAAGGCTTATCCATGTGTCAGAATCTCTTTATAGCTGAATTATATTCTGTCCCATGTGTTTATCACAGTTTGTTTATCCAGGCCTCTGTTGATGGACACTTGGGTTGTTTCCACCATTTGGCTATTGTGAATAACGCTGGTTAACAAGTCTACTTACTCTGATTGGACAACAACAATATTTAACCTGTTCTTGTGTTCCGTCTCTGTTTGTCCCCCCCACCCCCCATATACACCACTAGTGACTTTCTCTTTTAATATCAATGTTTTAAACAGTATACTAAACTAGCTTAATTTCATTTTTAACTTCAGTCCAGGAATTATTTGAAGAAGTTACAAAATACAAAAGGGTCAAAATAGGTAAAGAGGGAGGTAAAAAGCATACTAAAGATTGTAGGGCTACCTGGGTGGCTCAGTCGGTTAAGCGTCTGACTTCAGCTCAGGTCATGATCTTACAGTTCATGAGTTTGAGCCCCACATAGGGCTCTGTGCTGACAGCTCAGAGCCTGGAGCCTGCTTCAGATTCTGGGTCTCCCTCTCTCTCTGCCCCTCCTCTGTTGTGCTCTGAATCTCTTTCTCAAAAAGCAGTAAACACAAAAAATTTAAAAAATAAAAACTCCAAAAGAAATTAGAGACCTTAACCAAGACAATAACCTAAAGTCATGACCATTCCATTTCTTCAGAGAAATGGGCCTAAGTAAAAATAATTGAACAGTAACAATTTTAGAGTGTCTTAAAATAGACCTAGATATCCCTGAAATTTATATTATTATCCAATGATGTGTTTTTAAAATGTTTATTAACAGTGTCTATCAAACACTTGGAAAAACTCAAATGAGATAAATCATAAAACATCATCAGCTGACATGTTCAACTCAGGACATTATTACTGAAGTTTTAAGTAAAATCCACCAGGTGGCAGAAGAAAGGACTCAACAGAAAACATGCACATTTCTAATTTACATGAATAATGGCAAATAGCTGATTACTTCTGTTAATAGAAAAGACCTGCAGACCTTTAACATGAAATTCACTCTACGAGACATAGAACTAAATGGGTGATTTAAATCCGATTTAAATCTGAACGCCAATCTTTGCCTGAGGATATTTGCTACTAGAAAAAAAAAATGGTGCTTATTCTGATTTGCCTTTGCACAATTTCCTTCTTCTGGGAGAGAGACTTTGCAGTTCCCCCCTCTCACTGTTCACAGGATGCACCAAGTGCACCATCTCCCACCCCCACTGGGCTCACGGTGGCCACAACCTCCCCACTCCCACCAGTGTCCAGCAGCTATGGAGCTTCCCCATGCTTCACCACTAGTAACAGATTTTTTTAAAACTCAATTTATTTAAGGGGCGCCTGGGTGGCTCAGTCGGTTAAGCGTCCGACTTCGGCTCAGGTCACGATCTCACGCTCCGTGAGTTCGAGCCCCGCGTCAGGCTCTGGGCTGATGGCTCAGAGCCCGGAGTCTGCTTCCAATTCTGTGTCTCCCTCTCTCTCTGCCCCTCCCCCGTTCATGCTCTGTCTCAAAAATAAATAAAACGTTAAAAAAAAAATTAAAAAAAAAAAACAACTCAATTTACTTAAGCTAAAAAACCTCACAAAACAGTTCATCCATTGCTCCCACCCCCAACCTTCTCCCACCCCCTCTTGTGCAACCACCAATCTGTTTTCCATAGCTGTGAGCTTGAGATATATATATTATATATATGTTATATATATATAATATATATATATTTATAATATATACGTTATATATATGTATTAGATTCTGCATATAAGAAAGATCATATATTATTTGCCTTTCTCTAATTTATTTCACTTAGTGTAATTCCCTCAAGATTCATCCATATTGTCACAAATGGCAAGATCTTATTCTTTATTATAGCGGGGTAATAGTCCATCGTATATATATACTACAGCTTTATCCATTCATCCATCCACTGATGGACATTTAGGTTGTTTCCATATCTTGGCTTTTGTAAATACTGCTGCAATGAACATGGGGATGCACATATCTTTTCCAATCAGTGTTTTTGTTTTCTTCAGGTAAATACCCAAAAGTGGAATTGATGGATCATATGTTAGTTCTATTTTTAAGTTTTTGAGGAAACTCCATGCTGTTTTCCATAGTGTATGGTTGCAGAGCTTACATTCAGATCTTTAATCCATTTTGAGCTAATTTTTGTATATGGCATAAGGTGGTGGTCAATTTTCATTCTTTTGCACATGGCTGTCCAGTTTTCCCAATACCATTTATTGAAGAGACTGTCATTCCCCCATTGTACATTCTTGACTGCTTTGTCATAAATTAATTGACTAAATGCATGGATTTATTTCTGGGCTCTCTAGTCCTTTCCATTGATCTATGTGTCTGTTTTTATGCCCATATGACACTGTTTTAATTACTATAGCTTTTTAATATAGTTTGAAACCAGGGAGCATGATGCCTTCAGCTTTGTTCTTCTTTCTCATGATTGCTTTGGCTATTTGGACGTCTTTGATGGTTTCCTGAAAACTTTAGGACTCTTCTATTTCTAAATTCCTTCCTAACAGATCCTTAAATATTACTCTTTTTATGGAAAAAGCATTAAGGAAATGCTTTACCTGCTGTGAAGGCAAATTCAAAGTAACAGAAGTAAATGATGTAAAGAGAAAAAGAAAAAATATTCCCTATAATTACAAAGAGGCCAATAAGTAAGCAGATTAGATATTTTGAGTTATTCATAGAAATCAACATGTTTTTTATATAGGATCAATCTCATGATTATTTCATTTGAGCAGTCCTTGATTTGTTTTCCATAAATTTCCAGAGGGATTCCCAATTAGTCTGCACACTGAATTAAGACAGTCCCTCTACATTTCCCCTCTCTGACACATACTTTGGGATGGCAATGAAGCAGGAATGATGTAAGAAATTTTCAACAGTTGTCTAGCTTATTTTTTGTTTGGAAGGAGGAAGAAGATGAATAAGAAAATAAAGCTCACATTTGTGGAGCCAGAATTCCTTTTAGCAAATAGATTGATCATCTGTTTAGAGGGTGGAAAATGACTGTCCATTAGTAATTCTGCAGGTGCATCATGGTACAGGGACACTTGAGGTTTTGGTGTGAGGGAGTCAGTGACATGGCATGTGAAGTATTCAGCTGGAAAATGCAGAACATCAGTCAGCTGCTCTCAGAAACGAACTCCACTGATAATACCAAAGCCCTGCTCTGACATTAGAACCCTATGGCCCGTTTTGTCTTATTGAAAAACACAGTGCTTGGCAATTTTTTTTAAGCTGACAAACATCATCCTATGGGAGCAGAAGGTGAGAGCTGTCCCCTAGTTTCAGAACCTCATGTTAGTCTCGGTTGGACTTGTCTAGCGAGTCGACTCATCCATTTCCCAACGAGGCAGCAACCAGATATATTGGCATTATTCAGGATCACGCCCTGCTGTAAATGCTTATTCAGCCGCATTTCCAATAGTTTGGACCTGCTACTTTCATTCCCATTTCAATACATGTTTATGACCTGAATTTTTAACTCTGCCGCTTTTTTGATCACAAATCAGACTAAGCATTTATATTATGAAAAAAAAAATGCTGGGCCAGCTGAAAAGTACACTCTAATTACAATAATAATGTAACAGCAAAAGAGACTTTATCTGATAATTAAAGAACTCTGGAGCATCATATTATAGCAAATTTTATGGGATGCTGCATTTTATTGATGAGTAAGAAAAACAGGGGTTGGAATAGATATGTTTCCTCAAAAAGTTTTGACTCAAAAACAGGAAAAATTCTCTTCCTATTTCTTTCAATTTCTTTCCTTTTCTTTTCCCCATATTGAATTTCCTCCAAACTGAAAAAGTTCTTTTAAAAAAAAGCCAGTGTTCAACTTAGTTATAATTAGGTTTTAATCAATGCAACTGTTTTTAACATTGTATACTGTCTTTCTCTCCAGTTAATTGGATTATCTTGTAAGCCAGTTAACAGCCTGCAGTCAACATATTGTATCGGGCAAAATATTGGCTTCCATTAAGTGTCACGGAGGTGTTATTATCTCTGGGGGAAAAAAATGTAGAGACGGAGACACAAAGAAGTAGCATGCATGGCCCAGCTGATGTGAAAATGTCACATTTCCTGAACTGATTGGTGAGAATAGTTGGCTACAGTTTGGGTCCAATCCCCTGGTGGGCCAGATAATAATATACTATCCTGGTCACAGATTCTGGTGAGCCAAACGTCTGACCTGTGTAAGCCACATGTCAAAATATAGATCAGGCACAAGAAGAATCTGTGTATATACCTGTCCTCACGGGCAGAAAGACCGCCGGAAGCACAAGCCCTGCTGAGACGGACGAGTAGTGAAATTAAACACTAAGGTTGACGCATACACACACATACACCTTGCAAATGTGAACTATGCCAGGTATGCTGAAGTATCCTGATGACTATGTTGGAGGAACCCACATGTCACGCTGCATTTGTCCCAAATGACACATCACTTGTTTATTAAAGACATCCTTCTCTTATTTGTCCTTTAAATTCCAGGCCACTAAAGATAGCTCTCTTTAAGGTTAACCAATTCATGTTCTTTGTTGACTTTCTGAAATTATAAGAAAGAAAAAAAAAAAGTTAAAATGTCAGCTAAATAAAGTGAACACTTGGGTATTTGGGTACTCCAAACCTACTTTGGAAATAAGAAGGCTATGAAATATAAATTTCTCATACATCAGATGTAGCAAAGTTACCAGCGTATTTTAAGAATCCAAGTTGTGGGGCGCCTGGGTGGCTCAGTCGGTTAAGCGTCCGACTTCGGCTCAGGTCATGATCTCGCGGTTTGTGGGTTCGAGCCCCGCGTCGGGCTCTGTGCTGACAGCTCAGAGCCTGGAGCCTGTTTTGGATTCTGTGTCTCCCTCTCTCTGACCCTCCCCCGTTCATGCTCTGTCTCTCTCTGTCTCAAAAAATAAATAAACGTTAAAAAAAAAAAAAAAGAATCCAAGTTGTTATCATAAAAGACAGCTGTCTACTCCAAATCCCTTGTTTTTTCAGATTAAGAAACAAGAGCCAGACATGATAAGAGATATCCCTGTGGCACCCAAAAGAGCAGCAGGGCATAGTCGTGGCAACAGAGAGAAGCTTGCTGCCCATGTTAACCACTATTTAAGTCTGATGCAGGGCATCAGCAGTTCACAGGCACAGAAATTCTCCACGCTGGAATGCATTCCTGAGGCAGTGTGGTGTGGGGGAAAGAAGGCAGGGTTTAGAATCAGCTTTCCATTCTCAGTTCTGGCTCTTTTACTTACTAGCTCCCCACCCTGTAGCTGTGTGACAGTGACAAAAGTAACCTCTTGGAGCCTCAGTTTTTTCATCAAAAAATTGGGGATAATCAGACCTAACTGTGAAGGTCTGATGTGAGGATTAGAGACACACAGTAGGTGGCCAAATTATAGCTATTATCATCAATAAGAGGCTTGACGTAATCATGAATTCAGTTTCTTATTTATTTTTTAGTGTTTAGTTTCCATGCAAGTTAGTTAGCATACAATGCAATAATGATTTCAGGAGTAGATTCCAGTGATTCATCCCCTTTGTATAATACCCAGTGCTCATCCCAACAAGTGTCTTCCTTAATGCCTCTGACCCATTTAGCCCATCCCCCCACCCACAACCCCTCCAGCAACCCTCAGTTGTTCTCTGTATTTAAGAGTCTCTTACGTTTTGTCCCACTCCCTGTTTTTACATTATTTTTGCTTCCCTTCCCTTATGATCATCTGTTTTGTATCTTAAATTCCATATATGAGGGAAGTCATATGATATGTGTCTTTCTCTGGCTAATTTCGCTTAGCACAATACCCTCTAATTCCCTCCACGTTGTAGCAGATGGCAAGATTTCATTCTTTTTGATTGCCAAGTAATACTCCACTGTATATATGTACCACATCTTTTTTTTTTTTTTTAATTTTTTTTTTCAACGTTTATTTT